>NC_090447.1:295298962-295553837 GCF_031143425.1 Pleurodeles waltl
GTGATTCTACTTTTATCACTGGGACTATGTACACCATGTACTGTATCTGGTATTGAGAGATTGTGGGGCTGGCATTACAGTTCCACCACAGAAATGGCTCTCATGGGACAGGAGTATTGCCCAGATAGTTGACTAGGCAGACATAGGTTATCTGCTGACTGTATAGTATGTGTAGGTAACCAAACTGGGATACTGAAAAATGTTGAACTTATGAGACCTGGTTGCACAGATCACATATTCCTAGGAGCTATACCGAGGGGGGATATGGCCTTTGAACCTATGGAATGGTATCAGAGGTGATGAGTGCACTGGGAGATCATTTCAATCAATTAATCTTTATTTCGGCCAATTTGGCCATAAAAGATGTACACAAAAAACACACATATGAACATGTAAAACCATCAAGGAAAAGTAAACAGGAAACACATCAGATAAAAGACCATACAATTAAAATAAAAACTTAAAGTTAGATAGGAGCCTGCAACTTTAAAATACGGGTACGAATATGCCAGACATTGGTAAGGAATTTGGCTAGTGCAAACACAATTGGACCTGAAACATCAGTTTTTAAAATTCTGTACACCGGGAGGTACTCCCTAAAACCAAGGTTTCTAATAAGTGGTAGGAGCCAATATTTCCTGGCGGCCTTGTAAGTTGGACAAAACAAGACCACATGCAAATCGCTTTCCTCTGCTCCCACACATGTCGGACATAGCTTGGTAGATGGCAGTGTTGACCAGGAGCAGGTGTAAGATCGCAGAGGCAATGTGCCATATCTCCATTGGAGAAATAGCTTCCTGGCCAGCACAGGAGACATAGCATCCAGAACCCTCTCCAGGCGGTATGAGTCCTTGCTTTGCGCGAATACAGATGTTAATGACCCCTCATTCTTGCAGTCTAGGGCCATAGCTAATTTCTGCTCGTGGTAAGCACTGACCAAAGCTCTTCGTGGGATCCTTAGTGAGGCGTTAGCTGGATCCGACCACAGGTCAGGGAGGCCCAATCCCATACAGGACTTTTTTATGTATTTTATCCACGGGATCAGTAGAGCTTTAGGGTGGGTTAAAAACTCCCTCAGTTCCGCCCTATAAGAAGAGAGTTCTTCGGTGCTCCATAGCCTTCGCCAGAAGACTATGGGTCTGAGACCTAATTCATCTGCTATTGGTCTCAGACCCAGATCCATCCTCAGGGGGAGGAGCGGAGTACTGCACGGGCGTGCTACTATCTGTCTAATGAAGTTGTTCTCAGTTATAGACAAACTGCAGGAAGCTGTGTGACCCCACAGTTCCGCCCCGTACATCAGAGCTCCTCTAGCCTGTGCCTTGTATATCTGGATAAGCGGCCCCAGCGGTCGATATGTGGAGCTTCTCATCAACCCAGCAATGCCGCCAGTGGTCTGCACTAATTTAAGATTAACCCTGGTCTGGTGAGTTCCCCAGGACATGGTTTCATTCAACGTTACACCTAGATATTCAAAGGTGGAGACTCTCTCTAAACGTGAATCTCCCAGTAAGGGGTTCGGGCGTGATCTTGGGGTTGGGTTCATAACCATAAACTTGGTTTTGTTAGCATTGATTTCTAACCCCCTATCTGTGCAAAAAGCCACAAAAGAATCAAGGATCCTCTGTATCCCCATGGGGGTTTTGGACAGCAACAGGGTGTCATCTGCAAACATGATTGCAGGCACCCTGCTGCCATTCAAATTTGGGGCATCAGTGTATTCAGTTCCATTGAGATGGGCGATTACCCCGTTGACGAAGAGGCAGAACAGGGTCGGTGCCAATACACAGCCCTGTCTAACCCCCCTGTCAACGGGGAATCTGTCCGTTACTTCCCCGTGTTTCCCGCACCTGACCCGGGCATAGTTATTATGGTGCAATCTCTTTAAAATTATCAGGATGTCTGGGGGGACCCCCATCTCAGCCAGAACACTCCAGAGTTTCCCTCTGGGCACGAGGTCGAACGCAGCCCTCAGGTCCACAAATATAGTGTATAAACTACCCCCTTCCAATATTGCTGCCCTCCAATAGATAACGTTCAGACGAAAAACCTGGTCCACTGTAGAAACTCCCTTTCTAAATCCCGCCTGATACGGACTGAGGGCACCCGTTTCTTCCACCCAGTCCTGAAGCCGATTCAGCAGTATCCTGCCAAACAGCTTCTGTGACACGTCAATTAGACTGATTGGTCTGTAGTTGGCAGGGAGCAGGGGCGAGACCTTTTTAAATATAGGAACCACCTCTGCCCCCAGCCAAGTACTCGGAATTTCCATGCCACACAAAACTCCATTAAACACTGCAGCCAGATAGGGGGCCCAAACACCGGGCTCCTGCTTGAACAGGTCCCCGGGCAGGCCGTCCAATCCTGGCGCCTTTCCAGCTTTAAGTCCCATTAGTGCTACCTTCACCTCCCCCACTGTTATCAAATCCCCGCCATACTCTACCAGTCCAGTACCGAAATCAATCTTAGTTTCTCCCTGCTCGGAACTGTAGAGAGACTGGAAGTGTGCCTGCCACACCCCTGCTGCAATATTTGGTTCTATTGCCGAATGGAGGTTCCCCGACCCCCCGTTTACTACTCTCCAAAACATTCGGTGATCTCTTGTTGCGAGGGAAGTGGTAAGCTCCTCCCACTGGTTCTCCTCCCATTCGGTTTTAGCATGGATGACCAGTGTTTTATAAGCCCGTCTACTTTCTCGCAGCTTCTCTCTATCTGTTCCCACCTTGATGCATCTGAGGAGTTCTCCCTTTGCCTTCCTGCATACTGCATTGTACCATAAGGAGTTATGTTGTTGGATCCTCTTCTGATTCTGGACCCTGGTAAAAAGCTCAGAGGCCGCTCCCTTTATAAGGTCCTCATGGGCCTGATATAATTTCTCATGGTGGACTATATTGCCCACATCGTTGGCTAGCTCTCCTACTTTTTCCAAAATGGGGATTAAACCTGCGTAGAGCTTCGAAAGTTTCACTTGGCTCGTAGCTAGTTTATCCCACCTGATTCTTCTCCTGTTATTGTCTAATAGTAGTTCAGGTTTGGACTCCCCCATGGTTGTTATGGAGGCCTTTGGCCCAGGATGGCTAAGATCGAGTTCAAGGGCGTTATGGTCACTATCCAGTCTCTCCACCACCCTAAAGTCCAGGATAGAAGACCAGTTCACTATCTGTACAAGAGCATAGTCCAAGCGGGACTCTCTTCCCACTCTGTTGTACGTGGTTTTGCTTGGTACATCAGACTTAATACGTCCATTGCAGGCTCTAATTCCATGCTTTAGGGTGAGAGCAGTAATCTGCAAAGCCACAGGCGTCCATGCCTTTGGAGAAGGTGCTACAACAGAGGGTACTGACCACCTGAACTCTTCTTCCATGGGAAATCCCTCTACGAGACCGACCAACGGCTCGAAATGGGAATTTAAATCCCCTCCCACTATGTAAGGGATATCTCTTGGCATTTCCGCTAAATATACTGAAAGCTCCTCTATAGTGGGGGATTCCCGCGAAGCTCCCACTGGCCTAGAGTAAATATTTATCAGGGCAAGTTTCGCTAGGTTCGGCCAGGCTAATAAAACCACTAGGATATCATCTGATGGCACCGGTAGGCGTGAAGCCTGACATCCTAAGTGGGAAGCCACCCAAGTTGTGAGTCCACCAGAGGGGCGGCCCTTACCCTCCCACCTAGCCGAGATGGAAAATGACTCGTAACCTTGATGGTTACAATCTTCCCTTGCCCAAGTCTCTTGGAACATGCAAACATCCCCGGACTCAATGTAAGTTATCCAATCTTGGGTGCCCAGTTTGCTGGCTAAACCAGCCACATTCCACCAAATTAGTCTCATGTGCGCTGGAGAAGCCACAGAACAGATTGCAGGGATGGAGTGGGGGGAAGAGCCAGTACCAAAGCCAGAAACTACACCAATTACTCTAACAGGGTCATTTTCAGAAGTGGATTCAGCCGGATCAGGCAGTTTACAGGGACCATTATCCAAGGTCACAGGATTTGAGTTCGGGTTTGGGGGCAGTCAGTCCACACCATCCAGACTGGGAGATCATTTATTTGTCACTATGGTGTGGACTTGGCGTGTATGACAAAGCCCTAGTAATTCCTATGCTGCAATGCTGAGTAACTTCCTGCATCATGTCATCATGGACATTTTGATGCACATTTGATGGCCTGTGACCATTGCAGCTTGACTTGGCCAATAGGTAGTGACAGATGGTTTGGGTATTGCATGACATATGGCTTGTTGATGTGATCCAATATTTGGATTCAGTCTCCTCAGGCTGCCTTATGTGTAATTGGAATGTGTATTTGGCATAGAGCCAGTGGTGTGTGTCCATGTGTGCCTAATGAATGCAAAAATGTCCCCTCTGAAATGTGTGTTGTCTGGATTCTGTGACAGGAGTTGCCGTTTGTGGAATGGTGTGTGTGAGGCTAGAGTTGTCATGGAACATAGTCAAACTGGTGTACCTGCATTTGTGGGGGCATTGGAAGTGGGCCATAATGTGATATGTGTGTCCAAGTGGCACATCTGTTGTGATACTGCACTCAGTGGATGTGTTTGGATGTGTTATATGTGGTACATGGCACATTGTCGATGCACTTAGCAGTATGCTGAGTAGAGATATATGTGTTGGGTATCAGCTGCACTGGCTCTTTGATAGGTCTGACTGATCACATGGATATACAGCAGATTTGCATAGTACACTTCAGATGTGAACTGTTTGGGTGTCTGACTTGTATTGCCTATTGCCTGAATCAGAGTTATTCTGCATAATGGGATCACTGTACCGAGTGGCCAGCCATGATATATGACAGGTAGGTTCATTATGGTCTGTGAGTGGAGTTGTCTACACTGTGATTGACATGTTACAGAGGGCATGGACTATTCAGATTTTGTTACTGTGGAGGCCTGAAGTGTTGTGTTCAGTCAGCTGCACACCCGATGGGTGAACGGGGTATGGAGAGGTAAGATGTGTATTCAGGCATACTATTGATCCTGCATCCAGAGCATGCTGTGCCAGCTAAAAGGGCTTTGGTTGACATTATGGGGATGACTATAGTAGTGCGGTCCTACTTTGGTATTGATGTAGGTGTGAGGGTTGGCATTCAAGTGTGGGTAGTAGTGACATGTAATGACATGATATAGGTAATGTGTATTGGCAAATGCCATTGGCTAGCTATGACATGTATTGTCACAGATTAACATGTTTAGCTGTATCAATGGTAGGTATCTGTTGACCCTTTCCCCCTATCCGTCTCACTCCCCCTCCCTCTCCCTCTCTTTGTGTGCATCAGCATCATCTGGCAAAGGAGAAGGGGCACAGGCGAGTGGGGAAGCAGCAGCCCACGGGACTCAGGAAGCTTCCACCAGTGACAGCGAGTGGGACGGAGGGCGAGGGGAGTGCCATGTGGAGACTGGATCTACCACCTCTTCTTCGGAATCCTCCTCCAGTGGACAATCCCTGGTGGAAGTGGACCCATCTGGGACTACCCCAGCACCATCTTTGTCCACCACCCCTCTTACTACCACCGCCCTCCCTGTTGCTCCCCTCCCAGTTGCCCGTTCACCTAGGAGGGTGGGCATCTCCTTCACCGCATGTACCTCTGTTCCTGCCAAAGTCAGCCCTGCAGTGGGTCAGTCCACCATCATGAATGGCATCCAGGGACTAACACCTCAAGTCCAACAGGGCAATATATTCCTGAAGGGCATTCAGAGAGCCATGGCTGGCCTACAGAGATCCTTTGAACAACCGCCACAGCCATGCACACAAGCAACACCCACCTGTAGACACACCACATCGACTCACTGCACTGACTACCCACCCACCCCCTCCCTGTTAGACTCTACACCAGCCATGCCTGCAGCCACCATACCATCATTCACAGAACCAGCCATCAGTTATATCTTAGCACAGTCAGCACAAAAGCAGACCCGCAGACATACACCCTAGTCACCACATCTACAACTACCACAACCACCTACACCCCCACATACAGCACATGTACCATACCTGCAGACACCACCACAACAGACAGTCACCCATCCACCACGGCATCTCCCAGCAACCCCCTCCTCCCAAGACACCTAAACACCCACACTCACCCACCCTTCTCCCTTCATAGGCTAACATTGGGGCTGCCCTCATACATTGTTGAAGTGGCAGCTGCTGATCTGAAGGGAGTAGGAAGGTACTATTTAGTATGGCCAGAATGGTAATACAAAATCCTGCTGACTGGTGAAGTTGGATTTAATATTACTATTTTAGAAATGCCACTTTTAGAAAGTGAGCATTTCTCTGCACTTAAATCTTTCTGTGCCTTACAATCCACGTCTGGCTAGGTTTAGTTGACAGCTCCTTGTGCATTCACTCAGACATACCCCAAACACAGGGTACTCAGCCTCACTTGCATACATTTGCATTTTGAATGGGTCTTCCTGGGCTGGGAGGGTGGAGGGCCTGCTCTGACACAAAGGACTGCCACACCCCCTACTGGGATCATGGCAGACAGGATTGAACTGAAAGGGGACCTGGTGCACTTCTAAACCACTCTTTGAAGTCTCCCCCACTTCAAAGGCACATTTGGGTATAAAACAGGGCCTCTGCCCTACCACCTCAGACAGTTGCTGGAGAAGAAACCTGAACCAGAACCTGCATCCTGCCAAGAATAACTGCCTGGCTGCTCAAAGGACTCACCTGTCTGCTTTCTACAAAGGATTGCTGCCTTGCTGTTGGCCTGCTGCCTTGCTGAACTCTTGTCTGGCTGCCAAAGTGCTTTCCAAGCGCTTGGATAGAGCTTGCCTCCTGTTCCCTGAAGTCTCAGGACCAAAAAGACTTCTCTTTTTCATTTGGACTCCTCGTGTGCCGAAAAATTCGACGTACAGCTTGCTCCACGATGAGAAAATCGCTGCATGCCAACGCTGCCCGACGCGACACCTATGGGGCGACCGGAACTTCGACGCACGGCCTCGCATGGACAACGCCACCCGGCTTCCAGAGAGGAAATCAACGCTATGCCTGCCGTTAGAAAGAAAATTCCATGCACAGCCTCCCAGAACGACGCACAGCCGGATAACAAGCCGAGGAATCAACGCACAGACCCTGGGACATCTGGTAATCCCGCGAACCATAGAAGGAGTCGGCCCGCGTGCCGGAAACCGACGCACACACCATTTTTGTTCCCGCAGAACGACGCATGTCTCCCCGTGTGAAAAATAACGACGCAAGTCCGTGTGTGAAGGGGCGAAACCGACGCACACACCATTTTTCCACGCATCTCCTCCTCTGCGGCCCTCTGCTGAGATTTTCCACTCCAAACCAGGTACTTTGTGCTTGAAAGAGACTTTGGGCCTGATTACAACTTTGGAGGAGGTGTTAATCCGTCCCAGTTTGGGACGGATTAACACCTCCTCCAAAGTTGTAATCAGGCCCTTTGCTTTTTAAAGACTTAAGACACTTTGGGGGTCATTACAACATTGGCAAGCTGTGACCGCCATGCGGCCGCACTCCCGCGGTGCCCATTTGGACATCCCCGCTGGGCCGGCGGGAGGAAACCAAGTTTCTGCCCGCCGACCCAGCGGGGATGTGGGCCGCAACATGGGAGCCGGCTCCAAATGGAGCCGGCGGTGTGCGGCCGTGCGACGGGTGCAGTTGCACCTGTCGCGCTTTTCACTGTCTGCAAAGCAGACAGTGTAAAGCCGCATGGGGCCCTGTCAGGGGGCCCACGACTCCCCGTACCGCCATCCTTTTCCTGGCGGTTCAGACCGCAAGGAAAAGGCTGGCGGTCGGGGACTCGTAATCCCTTGGGCAGCGCTGCTAGCAGCGCTGCCCTGGCGAATTACAACCGCCGGGGCCATTGTGGCGGAAAACCGCCGGCCCCGGCGGTGCAGGTCGTAATATGCCAGGAAGCACTGCCAGCCTGTTGGCGGTGCTTCCGTCGAAACAGCCCTGGCGGTCTTGGACCGCCAGGGTTGAAATGACCCCCTTTATATAACTTTTCAGTGATATTCCTACAAATTCTTATTGCATCTTTTATTGTGTTGATCTACAAATATCCAGATAAATATTCTATATTTTTCTAAAACACTGTGGGGGTTATTACAACTTTGGAGGAGGTGTTAATCCGTCCCAAATGTGACGGATATACCACCAGCCGTATTACGAGTTCCATAGGATATAATGGACTCGTAATACGGCTGGTGGTATATCTGTCACTTTACCGTCACTTTTGGGACGGATTAACACCTCCTCCAAAGTTGTAATAACCCCCTCTGTGGTGTATTTTTGTGGTGCTATATGGTGTTATTGTATGATTTATTGCACAAATACTTTACACATTGCCTTCTAAGTTAAGCCTGACTGCTCATGCCAAGCCACCAGCGGGTGGGCAAAGGATAATTTGGATTGTGTGTGACTTACCCTGACTAGAGTGAGGGTTCTTGCTTCGACAGAGGGTAACCTGACTGCCAACCAAAAACCCCATTTCTAACACACACCACCTGAACATTGATGTAGTGGTAGTTTTTCCAGTTCCTATACACCTGTTTATTGGCACTGGGAGGGACCAAAGCTCTATGATTGCCATTTATGGCCCCTATCACATGAGAGATGTGTCCCATATCATAGAAGTATGCCTTCACATAGGCCAAATCCAAACATTGGGGGAACCTGATGTGGCTGTCCAGGTGTTTCAAGAAAGCACACAGTACATCCTTCAACACAAGACTGACCATTGGCTGTGACATCTCTGCTACCAAGCCAACTGTATTTTGAAAAGAACCTGTGGCAAGAACGTGTAGCACTGACAGGACTTGGACTGTGGGAGGGATGGCATAGGGATTACTTATGGCAGGCAATAGATCTGGCTCCAACTGGGTACGTAGATTCATGATGGTCTGACGATTCAGACAGTAGGTCAGGATGATATACCTATCCTCCAGGGTTGCAAGGTCGACTGGCAGATGGTACACTGGTGCATGTCTCAATCTCCTCCTGACAGAGCATCTAGGATAGAGAGGAGAGAGTGTACAAAGTGATGAGCACACCAAGCGGTAGCTGAACATGTCCTTATCACACATACCTAACACTGGAGGCATGCCTGGTACTGCTGAAACACACTACATTGGACATGCTAAAGCAGCATAGGCACCATCCTTGCTGCACATTGCTGGACCTGATCAATAGTTTGTGACTCACATCACATGTGTAATGTTCCATATGTGGTACAATGAGCTGTCCTGTACTGGGAATGTATGTAGTCATGCTATATGGTTACATATGGTTACACCGACTGTGAGACTCTGAGTCTCTGGACATACATGTCATCTGACAACTTGCCATATGACATCACTGTGTCATGCATGTCACATGAATCAGTCTAATCATGATGGCATAACATAGGCCTGCTCCACATTCTGGTAAAAAACGTATACAGTGCACTTATTTAGCTGCAGCAAGGCATGATATGCGCATAAAATGGCAGCCACCTGTCCTGCAGCACAGGACAGATGGAAGTGACCTAAGTCTGCTGGCGTATGTCGTCATGGCAGTAGGCGGTTGTAATCGCAGTGCAACTTCTCATTGGTTAAAATTGCTGCCAATGGGGAACTGGGGCCAATGTCAATCACCATCTGCAGTGACGGACCTGTATGCGGTGCCCGTGACTGCTATTTTCTGCAGCCTTGCTCACTTGACTCCTGATACTCTTGCAAGCAAGACCTCCATGACATGACCTGCTGTGTACTGTCTCTGGGAGCCATCATGCCATGTCCTGCAGGTGATAGAGCACCAGCCTTCACCCAAGAAGAGTTGGAGAAACTGGTGGAAGGGTTCTTACCCCTGTATGGACAGATGCATGGGGCACCAGAGGAGCAGGTGAGCCCGATGCCATAGTCATGTGTGAAAGGGGTGGGTGTGAGGGTGACTGGCGTTAGTGTACCAGTCAGGGAGTACATGCATGCAAGGGTCATGGAGTTAAGTTGTGTGAACTGTCACAATGGGTATTTGGGGGCATTTGATGAGTCTGCTGTTTATAGTCCACTGCTGTTAGTAGGGTGTAAGTCTACATGACTTCTTCCTTCTGTCTGTATCACCCATGCAGGTAATTGCCTATCAGAAGGAGGGCATATGGCCTGCCATCGCCAAGCAGTTGCAGACCCTGGGGGTCCATAGCCGGAGGAGCACCCATTGTCCCAAATGGTGGGAGGACCTGAGATGCTGGGCCCAGAAGACCATGGAGGCCCAGCAAGGGATATCCTCTCAATGAGGGAGAGGTGCCTGTTGGACCCTGATCCCCCTAATGGCCTGCATTTTGGAGGTGGCCTACCCTGAGGTAGATGGGCATTTGAGGGCAGCAGACCAGCCACAAGGTTGTGAGTACTGACTGTATCCTGGGACATGGCTGGCCTTAAATGGGACTGGGTGCCTCACTGCAGGCCAAGTGACATTGTTGTTTATGCTACATGTTTATGGACTTTTGGTAATGGGTAATGGGCACCCTGGCAGAGTATCTTTATTAGATATGTTTCCATGCTTTACTGTCAGTGGGTGTACATCTCACATTTCCATACCACTCCTTGTCTGTAATTTTAAGATGCACTGATGACATAGGCATATATCGCTGACTCCATTCTGGGCATACAATGGATGTGAGTGTTATAATCACCCTAAGCATTGTGTATGGCCAGCTCATGCATCTACATTAGTGGATCTGAGGTGCCAGTCCACTACCATCTGTGAATCCTACCTGTATATGCTACAGTGTGATTCTACTTTTATCACTGGGACTATGTACACCATGTACTGTATCTGGTATTGAGAGATTGTGGGGCTGGCATTACAGTTCCACCACAGAAATGGCTCTCATGGGACAGGAGTATTGCCCAGATAGTTGACTAGGCAGACATAGGTTATCTGCTGACTGTATAGTATGTGTAGGTAACCAAACTGGGATACTGAAAAATGTTGAACTTATGAGACCTGGTTGCACAGATCACATATTCCTAGGAGCTATACCGAGGGGGGATATGGCCTTTGAACCTATGGAATGGTATCAGAGGTGATGAGTGCACTGGGAGATCATTTCAATCAATTAATCTTTATTTCGGCCAATTTGGCCATAAAAGATGTACACAAAAAACACACATATGAACATGTAAAACCATCAAGGAAAAGTAAACAGGAAACACATCAGATAAAAGACCATACAATTAAAATAAAAACTTAAAGTTAGATAGGAGCCTGCAACTTTAAAATACGGGTACGAATATGCCAGACATTGGTAAGGAATTTGGCTAGTGCAAACACAATTGGACCTGAAACATCAGTTTTTAAAATTCTGTACACCGGGAGGTACTCCCTAAAACCAAGGTTTCTAATAAGTGGTAGGAGCCAATATTTCCTGGCGGCCTTGTAAGTTGGACAAAACAAGACCACATGCAAATCGCTTTCCTCTGCTCCCACACATGTCGGACATAGCTTGGTAGATGGCAGTGTTGACCAGGAGCAGGTGTAAGATCGCAGAGGCAATGTGCCATATCTCCATTGGAGAAATAGCTTCCTGGCCAGCACAGGAGACATAGCATCCAGAACCCTCTCCAGGCGGTATGAGTCCTTGCTTTGCGCGAATACAGATGTTAATGACCCCTCATTCTTGCAGTCTAGGGCCATAGCTAATTTCTGCTCGTGGTAAGCACTGACCAAAGCTCTTCGTGGGATCCTTAGTGAGGCGTTAGCTGGATCCGACCACAGGTCAGGGAGGCCCAATCCCATACAGGACTTTTTTATGTATTTTATCCACGGGATCAGTAGAGCTTTAGGGTGGGTTAAAAACTCCCTCAGTTCCGCCCTATAAGAAGAGAGTTCTTCGGTGCTCCATAGCCTTCGCCAGAAGACTATGGGTCTGAGACCTAATTCATCTGCTATTGGTCTCAGACCCAGATCCATCCTCAGGGGGAGGAGCGGAGTACTGCACGGGCGTGCTACTATCTGTCTAATGAAGTTGTTCTCAGTTATAGACAAACTGCAGGAAGCTGTGTGACCCCACAGTTCCGCCCCGTACATCAGAGCTCCTCTAGCCTGTGCCTTGTATATCTGGATAAGCGGCCCCAGCGGTCGATATGTGGAGCTTCTCATCAACCCAGCAATGCCGCCAGTGGTCTGCACTAATTTAAGATTAACCCTGGTCTGGTGAGTTCCCCAGGACATGGTTTCATTCAACGTTACACCTAGATATTCAAAGGTGGAGACTCTCTCTAAACGTGAATCTCCCAGTAAGGGGTTCGGGCGTGATCTTGGGGTTGGGTTCATAACCATAAACTTGGTTTTGTTAGCATTGATTTCTAACCCCCTATCTGTGCAAAAAGCCACAAAAGAATCAAGGATCCTCTGTATCCCCATGGGGGTTTTGGACAGCAACAGGGTGTCATCTGCAAACATGATTGCAGGCACCCTGCTGCCATTCAAATTTGGGGCATCAGTGTATTCAGTTCCATTGAGATGGGCGATTACCCCGTTGACGAAGAGGCAGAACAGGGTCGGTGCCAATACACAGCCCTGTCTAACCCCCCTGTCAACGGGGAATCTGTCCGTTACTTCCCCGTGTTTCCCGCACCTGACCCGGGCATAGTTATTATGGTGCAATCTCTTTAAAATTATCAGGATGTCTGGGGGGACCCCCATCTCAGCCAGAACACTCCAGAGTTTCCCTCTGGGCACGAGGTCGAACGCAGCCCTCAGGTCCACAAATATAGTGTATAAACTACCCCCTTCCAATATTGCTGCCCTCCAATAGATAACGTTCAGACGAAAAACCTGGTCCACTGTAGAAACTCCCTTTCTAAATCCCGCCTGATACGGACTGAGGGCACCCGTTTCTTCCACCCAGTCCTGAAGCCGATTCAGCAGTATCCTGCCAAACAGCTTCTGTGACACGTCAATTAGACTGATTGGTCTGTAGTTGGCAGGGAGCAGGGGCGAGACCTTTTTAAATATAGGAACCACCTCTGCCCCCAGCCAAGTACTCGGAATTTCCATGCCACACAAAACTCCATTAAACACTGCAGCCAGATAGGGGGCCCAAACACCGGGCTCCTGCTTGAACAGGTCCCCGGGCAGGCCGTCCAATCCTGGCGCCTTTCCAGCTTTAAGTCCCATTAGTGCTACCTTCACCTCCCCCACTGTTATCAAATCCCCGCCATACTCTACCAGTCCAGTACCGAAATCAATCTTAGTTTCTCCCTGCTCGGAACTGTAGAGAGACTGGAAGTGTGCCTGCCACACCCCTGCTGCAATATTTGGTTCTATTGCCGAATGGAGGTTCCCCGACCCCCCGTTTACTACTCTCCAAAACATTCGGTGATCTCTTGTTGCGAGGGAAGTGGTAAGCTCCTCCCACTGGTTCTCCTCCCATTCGGTTTTAGCATGGATGACCAGTGTTTTATAAGCCCGTCTACTTTCTCGCAGCTTCTCTCTATCTGTTCCCACCTTGATGCATCTGAGGAGTTCTCCCTTTGCCTTCCTGCATACTGCATTGTACCATAAGGAGTTATGTTGTTGGATCCTCTTCTGATTCTGGACCCTGGTAAAAAGCTCAGAGGCCGCTCCCTTTATAAGGTCCTCATGGGCCTGATATAATTTCTCATGGTGGACTATATTGCCCACATCGTTGGCTAGCTCTCCTACTTTTTCCAAAATGGGGATTAAACCTGCGTAGAGCTTCGAAAGTTTCACTTGGCTCGTAGCTAGTTTATCCCACCTGATTCTTCTCCTGTTATTGTCTAATAGTAGTTCAGGTTTGGACTCCCCCATGGTTGTTATGGAGGCCTTTGGCCCAGGATGGCTAAGATCGAGTTCAAGGGCGTTATGGTCACTATCCAGTCTCTCCACCACCCTAAAGTCCAGGATAGAAGACCAGTTCACTATCTGTACAAGAGCATAGTCCAAGCGGGACTCTCTTCCCACTCTGTTGTACGTGGTTTTGCTTGGTACATCAGACTTAATACGTCCATTGCAGGCTCTAATTCCATGCTTTAGGGTGAGAGCAGTAATCTGCAAAGCCACAGGCGTCCATGCCTTTGGAGAAGGTGCTACAACAGAGGGTACTGACCACCTGAACTCTTCTTCCATGGGAAATCCCTCTACGAGACCGACCAACGGCTCGAAATGGGAATTTAAATCCCCTCCCACTATGTAAGGGATATCTCTTGGCATTTCCGCTAAATATACTGAAAGCTCCTCTATAGTGGGGGATTCCCGCGAAGCTCCCACTGGCCTAGAGTAAATATTTATCAGGGCAAGTTTCGCTAGGTTCGGCCAGGCTAATAAAACCACTAGGATATCATCTGATGGCACCGGTAGGCGTGAAGCCTGACATCCTAAGTGGGAAGCCACCCAAGTTGTGAGTCCACCAGAGGGGCGGCCCTTACCCTCCCACCTAGCCGAGATGGAAAATGACTCGTAACCTTGATGGTTACAATCTTCCCTTGCCCAAGTCTCTTGGAACATGCAAACATCCCCGGACTCAATGTAAGTTATCCAATCTTGGGTGCCCAGTTTGCTGGCTAAACCAGCCACATTCCACCAAATTAGTCTCATGTGCGCTGGAGAAGCCACAGAACAGATTGCAGGGATGGAGTGGGGGGAAGAGCCAGTACCAAAGCCAGAAACTACACCAATTACTCTAACAGGGTCATTTTCAGAAGTGGATTCAGCCGGATCAGGCAGTTTACAGGGACCATTATCCAAGGTCACAGGATTTGAGTTCGGGTTTGGGGGCAGTCAGTCCACACCATCCAGACTGGGAGATCATTTATTTGTCACTATGGTGTGGACTTGGCGTGTATGACAAAGCCCTAGTAATTCCTATGCTGCAATGCTGAGTAACTTCCTGCATCATGTCATCATGGACATTTTGATGCACATTTGATGGCCTGTGACCATTGCAGCTTGACTTGGCCAATAGGTAGTGACAGATGGTTTGGGTATTGCATGACATATGGCTTGTTGATGTGATCCAATATTTGGATTCAGTCTCCTCAGGCTGCCTTATGTGTAATTGGAATGTGTATTTGGCATAGAGCCAGTGGTGTGTGTCCATGTGTGCCTAATGAATGCAAAAATGTCCCCTCTGAAATGTGTGTTGTCTGGATTCTGTGACAGGAGTTGCCGTTTGTGGAATGGTGTGTGTGAGGCTAGAGTTGTCATGGAACATAGTCAAACTGGTGTACCTGCATTTGTGGGGGCATTGGAAGTGGGCCATAATGTGATATGTGTGTCCAAGTGGCACATCTGTTGTGATACTGCACTCAGTGGATGTGTTTGGATGTGTTATATGTGGTACATGGCACATTGTCGATGCACTTAGCAGTATGCTGAGTAGAGATATATGTGTTGGGTATCAGCTGCACTGGCTCTTTGATAGGTCTGACTGATCACATGGATATACAGCAGATTTGCATAGTACACTTCAGATGTGAACTGTTTGGGTGTCTGACTTGTATTGCCTATTGCCCGAATCAGAGTTATTCTGCATAATGGGATCACTGTACCGAGTGGCCAGCCATGATATATGACAGGTAGGTTCATTATGGTCTGTGAGTGGAGTTGTCTACACTGTGATTGACATGTTACAGAGGGCATGGACTATTCAGATTTTGTTACTGTGGAGGCCTGAAGTGTTGTGTTCAGTCAGCTGCACACCCGATGGGTGAACGGGGTATGGAGAGGTAAGATGTGTATTCAGGCATACTATTGATCCTGCATCCAGAGCATGCTGTGCCAGCTAAAAGGGCTTTGGTTGACATTATGGGGATGACTATAGTAGTGCGGTCCTACTTTGGTATTGATGTAGGTGTGAGGGTTGGCATTCAAGTGTGGGTAGTAGTGACATGTAATGACATGATATAGGTAATGTGTATTGGCAAATGCCATTGGCTAGCTATGACATGTATTGTCACAGATTAACATGTTTAGCTGTATCAATGGTAGGTATCTGTTGACCCTTTCCCCCTATCCGTCTCACTCCCCCTCCCTCTCCCTCTCTTTGTGTGCATCAGCATCATCTGGCAAAGGAGAAGGGGCACAGGCGAGTGGGGAAGCAGCAGCCCACGGGACTCAGGAAGCTTCCACCAGTGACAGCGAGTGGGACGGAGGGCGAGGGGAGTGCCATGTGGAGACTGGATCTACCACCTCTTCTTCGGAATCCTCCTCCAGTGGACAATCCCTGGTGGAAGTGGACCCATCTGGGACTACCCCAGCACCATCTTTGTCCACCACCCCTCTTACTACCACCGCCCTCCCTGTTGCTCCCCTCCCAGTTGCCCGTTCACCTAGGAGGGTGGGCATCTCCTTCACCGCATGTACCTCTGTTCCTGCCAAAGTCAGCCCTGCAGTGGGTCAGTCCACCATCATGAATGGCATCCAGGGACTAACACCTCAAGTCCAACAGGGCAATATATTCCTGAAGGGCATTCAGAGAGCCATGGCTGGCCTACAGAGATCCTTTGAGGCTCTGGCCTCCCCTCTGATGGCAGCCAGTCTTCCTTTGTCTCCCATCCTCCCTCCAACTACCTCTTCCCAATCCTTAATCCCTCTCACCACACCCATCCAAAGCACATGTACACTCAGACATGCATCCACCTTAACAGACAAGGATGGCTCAGACAAACACAAGCACCACAACAACCGCCACAGCCATGCACACAAGCAACACCCACCTGTAGACACACCACATCGACTCACTGCACTGACTACCCACCCACCCCCTCCCTGTTAGACTCTACACCAGCCATGCCTGCAGCCACCATACCATCATTCACAGAACCAGCCATCAGTTATATCTTAGCACAGTCAGCACAAAAGCAGACCCGCAGACATACACCCTAGTCACCACATCTACAACTACCACAACCACCTACACCCCCACATACAGCACATGTACCATACCTGCAGACACCACCACAACAGACAGTCACCCATCCACCACGGCATCTCCCAGCAACCCCCTCCTCCCAAGACACCTAAACACCCACACTCACCCACCCAACAGACACCCAGCGCCCACAAACATTCCATGCACACACTTGCACCCAAGACATCCACCAAGACACATCTCACAACCACTCCCTCTCCCTCCACTTCCAAACTCTTTTGCCATGCCCGATTCATGAGTGTCTAAGAAACGTTTCCTCCAGGAGTGTTCCCTGTTCCTATCCCTCTCCCACCCCGTGATACCACCAAGCACTCTGTGTCCCTCCCCAAGTCCAGTGCTTCTACCTCCAAGCCCTACCCTGCCCCCGGTAGTGTCCATGCCCCTCCCCCTGCCAAGAAGTCTTCCCCTCCCAAGCCAAGGCCCATGGATCTCCCTCCCAAGCCCAAGGGCTCGCATCCCAAGCTCAAACCCAAGCCCAAGGATCCCCCTCCCAAGCCTAAACCACCCTTTCCACCCCCCAATCTCTGAGGTGCCTGCCTGCCCCCTTGCTATCACTACCCTGTGGATGTCATTTTGCAGTCAGAAGTCAAGTAGGGGCACAGTGAGGTGCCCTTAATGCATTTGGAAATTTGGACTGGCCAATGTCCTCATTATTGTATATTGTTATTTTATATTTTATATTTCACATTACTACTACATCTGGACCAATCTGGTGTTGGATTTGATGGTAACATACTAGCCCTGCCATTCTTTCTACACAGCTTTTTGGTGTTTGTGGGCTTTGGTTTGTGTGTGTGTGATGTGTGAGTGTGTGTATGTGGGTGTGTGTGAGGGTTGTGCTAGCTGTTCTGCCTGGCCTGCATGTGCGTGTGTGTGGTTCTGCCATTTGTCCTGCTGCCATTGCTGTGTTTTTTGTGTAGGATATGTTTGTGTTTGCTACATGCATACATGCATATGGATTTTGTATTGATTGTGTAGAGATGTGTAATAGTGGTGTTGCCTGCCCTTGTTTGGTTGTTGTGTGTGAATCCATGTGCGTGGTGGTTGCTATGTCATATGTGTTGTGTGTGGTGTGGGTGTAGTGCAACATATGCTTCATTGTATGGCAGCATGATTGTGTTGATTCGTTGTGTCCTGTTGTTACATGTTGTTGTACGTATGTGTTGTCATGTGGAGGTGTGCAGTGAGATTGCTTGGCCTAACATTTTTGTAGTTGCTGTTGTGGTGCCATTATGTGACTCAGTGATGTTGCATATGATTGTGTTAGTGCTGGTGCTGTGTGTATGCAGGTTAACGTGTATATGCACGTGTGTGTTGGCTGTGGTATGTGTAGTACGGGTCTGCATGTGTGTGGTATGTGTGTGCTTGTATGTATGTAGGTGTGTGTGTTCATATGGGTGTGTGGTTACATCTGTGTGTGGCTGTCACAACCCCTTCTGGCTGTGTATATTGTGTGTGCGTGGGTACTGATGCCTTTCCCTCCCTTGTTGTCTTCATCGCCATTGCTGGTTCTGGAGTCATTGTGTGCGCAGGAGCACAGGGAGGACTTTCAGTTCAGGTTCCATGGTGGATCCGGGCAGGTATGAGTTCCTGAAGGTGAGTATTTTCTCTTATATAGTTGATTTACACCAGGGTTTTTGTGGTGGTGGGCCGCAGCTGAAACCTTGGTGGTGTGCAGCCTCATAATGTTTTCAGCAGAAATATGGCCCCCACCGGTCCGAAGGTGCCTACGGCCGTCTTCTGCAGCCTGACTGCACTGGTGGTACTAGCGGTAGTTTGGCTGTGTTCTGATGGGAACACCACCATGATCATAATTTGGCGGTCTTTACCACTGGTCCATCAGCAGTACAACCGCTGCCACCAACATGGCAGTTCTGCGACCGCCAAACTCATAATGAGCTGGGTCCATCAGATGTCAAAAATTCCAAATGACAATTTTGTCCAGCTGCTTGAAAATCTCTTCCTTGTTGCCAAATAACTGAGGTATTGGCCAGACCACAGTGTTGTAGTGGGAGGCAGGTTCAACCACTCACTCCAGCTCCAGAGATGTCGAATAGAGTCCACCTTGTACTAGTCAAGTGTTCTTTGCATACACTGAGGGATTTTAAACAGCCTTTTCAGTCCCAGAGGCCACATGTTGCTTGCTTTTCTCACCTTTGAGAGCTCTACCAGAGTTTGAACACAAGAAGAAGCAGTTCAAGATCAAAATCCTTTTGCAGGACTGTAGCAAAATGCAATGAGATGTCCTTCCTTAGTTCTCCTAGTCACCTCCAAGCTGAGTTTTTATGTGGTTGTTGGTGAGGGAAAGTCATTTTTATCATGCATGCTGGCTCATTATTGGTCATGACTCCTGATCCAATCCTACCAAAATTCTCACAGTCAATCCTGTCTAATTTTATTGCAATTTTGCGTGCTTTACTGTAAGCTATGCCACAAGTCCATAGTGTGTGGGGTCATTTGAAATAGTGGAACCATAGAGCCAGTGTCCAGAGCTCCCAATCACCTCTGAGGGACTGCCTTTTTTAAATGTATGTATGTATGTATGTTAGATTTATAAAGCACCTTCTGGCTCACGAAGAGCATCGAATCGCTAGCATAAAGGTGAGGAAAACGCCGGGACCATCAGGAGAAACACCGGAAAGAAAAAAAAGAAACAGGGGGGATTTACCCCTTCAAACCAACCCTGAAAGCTGAGTTGTGATTTGGTGGAAGGTGACGGAAAGTAACTTTTACCAAGCATGGTCATGACTCCTGACCCAATCCTACTAAAATTCCCACAGTCCAGCCTGCCTAATTTTATTGCAGTTTTTGTGTTTTACTGTATGCTGTACCATGAGACCCTGCAGTGGAGGGGCCTTTGAAATAGTGGGCCCACAGAGCCAGTGTCTAAAGCACCTAATCAATGCTGAGGGACTACCTTCTTTGAAGTAGAATTACCCCTGAAAGCCTACCCTCCAAGCTGAGTTGTGATGTGGTGGATGGTGATGAAAAATCATTTTTATAATGAACACTAGCTTATTATTCGTTACAACTCCTGAGCCAATCCTACCAAAACTCCCACTGTCCAGCCTACTTAATTTAACTGCAGTTTTTGTGTGTTTAATATAAGCTGTCCTAAATATCCCTGCTGTGTGTGTCTTTTAAAATATTAGAACCACAGAGCCAGTGTCCAGAGCTACCAATCACCCCAGAAGGACTACCTTTTCTGAAGAGATAGAACACCCTAAAACGTCACCTGACTGGTTTGGTAAAGAACATCTTCAACTATGCACAGAGAGAGGATTTTAGATGATGTTCCTCTCATAAAGGCCTTCATCACACTGGGCATCTGGTAAAACCATCAAAAAGGTCAAAGCACAGCATGACCCTTTATGATTGTATCTGGTATTGTTCAACCACCTCCCTTACCTGAATCCTGTAAGACATAGTGGTATTAGTTAAGGTGAGTGTTGACCCACCTCAAGCAATAACCACAATCCTTGTTAGGGAGAATCACTAAAGTCACTAAATTAACCTGAGCCCAACACCCTAGTAGCTACAGCACAGAGCAAACAGGCTAAACATATAGACCTTAGAGTGTAAAGTAATTATGCAATATCAAAACACTAATAAAGTCAAAACACACTACAAGAAAGGTTGCAAATTAATTAAGACAAATTAAGTATAATTTAATAAATAAAATGACACCAAAACAATAGAAATTAAATACAGGGACTGAAGATATAGATTTTTAAAATGTAAGGCTCTAAATAGAGCCAAATAGCATTGTGTCAGCAGTTATCATCTTGTTGTGCTTGACTGCTAGTCAGACGTTTTAGCTTTGCACTAATGTCTAGATTAACAAAGTGTTTGCATAGTCCTTGTGTCATGCAAGGTGACACAAGGCAACACGAGCCCTATAGTGGGATTTGCTAAGCCACGCAAAGCTACCTTGTAGTTCTCTGCATGGCTTTGTAAATCCATATGCATTGGAAGGCATTCCATGAGAGGAGCATGGACATTCCCATGCATCCATCCAGAGAGCAGGAATGTGTCAAATCTTAGAAGATATAGCACATTTCTGCTCTCTTCCTGTCACACAATGCAGTAAATCTATTCCTTATTGTGATTGTGCAACTTTTATGTTTGGCAGTAGCCTGTGGGTGTGGGTGACTCCTGGTCCTTCTGTTGAAGTAAGCCTCAGCAAGGCCTACTAGTGCAAGGGGTTCACCTTTCTCTGCACAAAGTCCTCAGACCATGTAGGAAGAAGTTGGCACAGAAACTGAAATAAAAGACATGAGGTGGTACCACAGTTCAAACAGCACCCTTCGGTAATGTTTGAAGTAGCACACTGAACTGAGAGAGCCTGGTCCTTTTATACCCACGCAGGGGCTAAAAGGAGGTGGTACAATTATAGAAGCAAGACTTGCATACATGTAAGGTCATGTGGAAATGCACAGTCGACAGGTAGGAGGAGCTAACAGTTTTCAAGGACTAACAGCTGCAGACCTTACTGAGCATGTGCGAAAGTGGGAGATGCTAAATATAACTTGTCACTAGGCAGATTTTCAAGAGTAGTTAACAGAAAGGTAGGACAGAGCACATGGTGAGCACATGGCAGCATGTGGCAATGAAAATGGCTGCCATGAATACAAAATGGATTCCGCGAAATGTTCACAATAGTTACTAAATACAAGATGTCTTCTGCTAATGCTTAATCTAATCGCTGCTAAACTACAACACTTCCTTAACCAAAATGAGAAAAGTTCCTAGGGGTAACTCTATCCACTTTTTCAGCTAACCCTCCCTGCCATTTAGCAACCAATCTCACAGTGCCGCTTATCCCCAAATTCAAGATGGCAAAGTCTTTCTCCCCTTGTGCAGAGCCTGTGTATGCACCACAGAAGGATAGCAAGGGAAATGAGTAACCCTCCTTCTATGGTAAATTCAAACCACATATCGGGCAGATCCTCTCCCACTCGAATTGGTACCTGCCTGACTGGGGGAACAAAGTAGTGCCCTGCCCAGACATTTGCCAGTTACAGGGCAAGCATTCTTTGTGGTTGACCAAGTTCCTAGGCATAGTCCACATGATCATCCTGCCAAGTTAACAACACCTCCCTGCACCCAAGGCCTTTGTTCTGCTCGGGGAGAACTTTTCACATCTCATAAAGAGAGCTATCCAACTGCCAGATGATAGTTGGAGCTCATGCACATTGGCCTCTAGAGATTTTTTGGCAGTGAAAAGGTAACTCTCTAAAATACGTTGTCCTTAATAACTATAAAATTGTGATTTTACAATTAAATTCATTTTTTAATAACCTACAAAAAGAGCTTCTGAATTAGTTTCTTAGCTGAACAGCCAGCCTTGGAACAGTGGAAATAGCTTGTAGCTCTTTTTCACTGTAAGGACATTCGTAACATGAAACTTCTACATGCACTACATTTAAATGCCATGCTGCACCCTGTCTTATGGGACGTAGGGCCTACTTAGGGTTAACTTAGAAATATTCAAAAGGAAGGGTTTAACCTGTCAAAAATGGTTGTTTTGTCAGTTTAAAACTGCAACAGCCATCAAACAGCAGGCCTGCAGTCATATTTGCACAGCCACTGTAGTGGATGACACAATGGGTAATGTCGTCCATTAGTGATATTTAACTTATAAGTCATGATTCTATGTACAAGAGATTTACATGTAAGTTATATATGACAATGACAATAAGTAGTATGAGAATTTTTATCATGTCAAAGGAGGAGCACAGGTACTTTACAATTGTTTAGCAGGGGTAAAATGTATAGAATATTACAGCAGCAAAACAGAAAGGGCATAAATCTGAGGGTCCATAAGACAAAAGATGGTCATTTCCTAAAAATCCTATTGTTACTCCTCCTGTCTCTGCTGCTAGCAAAGCCAAGCCTAATGTTCTCACCCAGTAAAGATTTTTTTCACAAATAACCAATATGCGAAATTCTGCCACAGAGGAAAGCAAAGCAGGTAGTACTGTGTACTATTGACAGACTTCTTAGGCAGAGACAAACACAATTGTATAAAATGATTTGTGCAATATTATTAGCAAAGATCTAATTCACTGCTGAACATTATTGATTGATTATTGAATTAATGATTTCTACAGCATTTTCCTTGACATAATTACAATAAGACATATTATAAAAAGCTATGTTAGATTGTGTTCTGTCACTGTAGGTTTATACAAAACTAAGCATAAGGTGTGTCTTACTATTGCACCCTTATGGGTTTCAAGGTAATTTCTGTTGGTTAAATACCTAGGGCCATATTTATACCCTGTTTGCGCCGAATGTGCATCAAAAATTTTGATGCACAATCGGTGCAAACCCTGCCCCATATTTATACTTTGATGTCCGACCCCGCGGGTGTCAAAATTCCACCATGTGCGTCATTTTTTGGAAGGGGGGACCAGCCTTGCGTTAATTATATGCAAGGTAGGCGTTCCCTTCCAAAAAATGACTTTAAGGCCTGTGCCCCATATTTATACTCTGACTTCATTTTGACGCACAGGAAGGGGTGGGCCTTAAAAAATGGCGCACAGCCTGATGGGCGCGTTTTTTAACGCCTGGGTCAGGGCAGGCGTTAAGGAACCTGTGGGCTCGGAAGGAGCCCAGAGGTACCCTCCCCTGCCCCCAGGGACACCCCCTGCCACCCTTGCCCACCCCAGGAGGACACCCAAGGAGGGAGGGACCCATCCCAGGTAAGTTGGGGTAAGTATTTTTTTTCGTTTTTTTTAAGTGTCATAGGGGGGCCAGATTTGGGCCCCCCTACATGCCACTATGCCTAATGACCATGCCCAGGGGACATAAGTCCCCTGGGCATGGCCATTGGGCAAGGGGGCATGACTCCTGTCTTTGCTAAGACAGGAGTGATGTCAATGGAGGTTGAGAGTCAAAACAAATGGCGCAAATCCGGTTTGAGGCCTGAATTTTGCCTCAGACCTGACTTGCCCCATTTTTGGACGCACAACCCCCATTTTCCCATACGCCGGCGCTACCTGGTGTGAGTCATTTTTTTTTACGCACACCAGTCCGCATCGCCGGCTAACGTCATTCCATAAATAAGGCGCCCGCATGGCGCGTTGGAATGGCGTTAGCCGGCGGTAAAATGTTTGACGCACAACTGCTGATTTTGAGAGTAAGCCAAGCTCTCATGGCCCAAATGTAAAACTAAAACCCAAAATAATCAAACGTCTTCTTGCTTGCTGTGGGCTAAGATGTTTTAGAGTGCAGGGGAGAGCTGAAAGACTGTTACCTCCTTCAGTTGAGGTGGGGGCGTAACCAGGCCCATACTGGTTGCTAGCCACCACCTCAATATTTTTAGTTATTTTTTTTTAATTTACTGGCATCTAGTAGACTTTCTGTCCCCCTGGGGTGTGGATCAGGGGTAATTGCCCCATCTGCCCAGTGTTGGGTAGTACAACTTTGGCCCCATTTATTTGGGGTGGGGGTATGGCCATACCCCCACCCTCTTATTTTTGAAAAAAAAACTTCCCTGGCCTCTGGTGTGCTTTCTGCCCCCCTTGGGGGCAGATGGGTCTCCCAAAAATAGGCCCATCTGCCCCCAATGTGCGGCAGATATGGCCAACAGTAATGTGCCCCCATGGGGAGCGCCCCTTATCCAAGGGGCTGCGTCCCTAAAAAAACACACGCATACACACACACCAATCCCTGGTGCCTAAGTGGTTTCTGCCCCCATGGGGGCAGATTGGCTAAACAAAAATTGGCCGATCTGCCTCCAAGGGGGGCAGAAATGGTCTGAATACAATTTGCCCCCCAGGGGAGCGACCCTTGACTAAGGGGTCGCTCCCCACCTCTAGACAACAAAACAAAAAAAAACATTTTTTTTTATCCCTGGTGCCTAGAGGTTTCTGCCACACCTGTGGGCAGATCGGCCTAATAGCAATAGGCCCATCTGCCCCCAGGGGGGGCAGAAAAGGCCTAATATAAATTTGCCCCCCATCCAGTGTAGCGACCCTTGCCTAAGGGGTCGCTCCCCACCTCTAAAAAACAAAACAAAACAAAAAAAATCCCCAAAAAATGTATCCCTGGCGCCTAGAGGCTTCTGCCCCCTGGGGGCAGATCGGCCTAATAACAATAGGCCGATCTGCCCTCGGGAGGGCAGAAATGGCCTAAAATATATTTGCCACCCTGACCTCCGCCCCCCCACCCCTCCACCCCTCCACCCCCCTGTCTAAGGGGTCATTCCCCTTGCGCGACATTGGTGCAAAAAAAAAATATCCCCGGTGTCTAGTGGTTTCTGCCCCCGTGGGGGCAGATTGACCTAACAAAAATTGGCCGATCTGCCCGCAAGGGGGGCAGAAATGGTCTAACTACAATTGGCCCCTTAGGGGAGAGACCCTTGCCTAAAGGGTCGCTCCCCATCTCTAAAAAAAAAAAAACCACAAACAAAAAAATTAGCCCTGGTGCCTAGAGGTTTCTGCCCCCCCTGGGGGCAGATTGGCCTAATAACAATAGGCCCAGGGGGGGCAGAAATGGCCTAAAATAAATTTGCCCCCTGCCCCCACCCCCTCGGGGAGCGACCCTTACCTAAGGGGTCACTCCCCTTGTGTGACATTGGCGCAAAAAAAAAAAGATCCCCGGTGCCTAGTGGTTTCTGCCCCACTTTGGGGCAGATTCACCTAAAATCGGCCGATCTGCCCCCAAAGGGTGCAGAAATAGCCTAAATACAATTTGTCCCTCCAGGGGAGCGACCCTTGCCTAAAGGGTCGCTCCCCATCTGTAAAACAACAACAAAAACAAAAAATCCCCGGTGCCTAGTGGTTTCTGCCCTCCTTGGGGGCAGAGCAGCCTAATTAAAATAAAATGGCCTAAAGTAAATTTGCCCAGCAGGGGAGTGACCCTTGCCTAAGGGGTCGCTCCAGTTGCGTGAAATTCACGAAAAGAAAAAAAAAACTCCCTGGTGTCTAGTGGTTTCTGTCTCCCTTGGGGGCAGATTTGCCTCATAAAAATAGGCCAATCAGGCCCCAAGGGGGGCAGAAATGGCCTAAATATAATTTGCCTCCTGGGGAGCAACCCTTGCCTAAGGGTTCGCTCCCCACATCTAAAAATAAAAAATAAAAATAGATCCATGGTGCCTAGAGGTTTCTGCCCTCCCCCCCCCCCCGGGGGCAGATCGGCCTAATAATAGCCAGAAAAAGCCTTGAAAGAAAATGCCCCCCTGGGGAGCGACCCTTGCCCAAGGGGTCGCTCCCCTTATACCAATTTCTTATATAAAATGAATCCTTGGTGTCTAGTGGGCATTTTAGCAGCCGGATCGCTTCGCAATCCGGCTGCTAAAATACTCAGAGAGACTTCAAAGGGAAGGAAATTAATTTCCTTCCCTTTGAAACCTCTCAGGCCTCCTCCACGTGATCGGAAGAGAAATGCTGAGCATTTCTCTTCCGATCGCGCTGGAAGCTGAGCTTCCAGCACGATGGGAGGAGGCCTCTGTGATGGTCAGTGCGTGATCACGCGCTGACGTCACAGGGTGGGGGGGTCAGGGGGGCTGTCGGGGTGGAAGGGGAAGGGCTTCCCCTTCCATCCCTGCCTTTGGGGGGTGGGAGGGAAGAACACAGAGGGAGCACTAACGCTCCCTCTGGGCTCTGTGCCCAGGACGTAATGGTTACGTCCTGGGCACACAAGCACTTGTGCCGCAGGACGTAACCATTATGTCCGCGGCACAGAACCAGTTAAATAAGGCAGGGTACATGGTATTTGAAAGTAGGACGTGCAAAGGTTCAGTATAAAACATGTCCGTACAGTGCAAGGCCCCAAAAGCTATTTTCACTGTAGCAGGGTGAATTATTCCACTGGAGCTATATTAATATTAAATAATGTTATTTCTACCTAGGAACTTGCTACAATGTTCATTCCTGGACTTTTCAGCATTTTTATGAGAAATCCGACACATTAATAAAGTTGGACTTGTTATGAATAGGTTAGTGAAGGTAGTTTTAAAAAGTCACATTTTGCCTGGCTAAATCCTTCATATTCCATTTACATGAGCTTCCAACTGTCACCCATGAGCTGACTAGATCCTTGATGTGGTGTTAACTTGAACATAGAGCTAAGACAATGTTCTTGATGTGGAGAGGTGTTCAGTTCCACTGACAGAATGACCCTCTGGGCAGTGCCCAGGAACTTTATTATCTTCAAAGAGGCCTAGCCTGACATAGGCAGATTTAGCTAACACCTGAGCGTGCACTCTTCCTTTGCCCCTAACCAACCAGGCAGCAAGCCCAGTGGGAGAGGAGCTACCTTCAGAATGGGTTCTGGATGACCACAGAGAAGAAGTCACTAATTTCCCTGGCAAAGTTTCTAGGGTGGGCACAGGAGCTTTGCCATCTTGATTTTAGGGATAGAGGGGCACTGTGGAATTGTTTACAGTAGGGCACACATTGCAATCTGAAGAAGTTGGTTGGATTACTCCTGAGAACATTCCCCTATTAGTTATTGAGGGGGCAGAAGTCACCCCACTCACAGGCTGGTGGCAGGCACAAATGTGGCACCCATAGTATCTCTTCAGATCACTGTTGGATCTGTGATAGACAGAAGAACTGCGTCTGCGATTGAGATCTGTGAGAAGAACCTTAATTACTGGATGTGCTCCCACTGGTTCCCAGGACAAAGATGTGGACTCAAAGGGGCAGTTGGCTGACTTCCTGTTAAGCAGGACACAAAAGCTGCCAGAAGTCTACATTCCTGTGGAGGTTAACTAACAAGTTTCTACTGGACCTGCCCTGGACCCTGCTAGTGGCTCATTTTGGAGAGAGTCCTCACCCCCAAGTACTGTTCTTGAGGTCCTGGAGCAGTTGGGTGATGTCCCAGTTTTCTCTTTCTGCCTACACCTAAAACCTGGTACTTTGAAACCTTTTCAAGACTTTTTACCTGGAGAACTGACAGAATCTGCCAAGCTGATCCACTGATGATGGGCGTGACTTCAAGCTCCAGCTATGTTCTTCTCTGCAGCAGCAAATGTGATTCAGCAGGCTCAACGTCGACTGGCATCATACAGCATTAAACCCTCTTCGGCTACAGCTTGCAGTCCTGAAGGAATCTGACTTCCAAAACATAGAATATGCTCTAAGGTACAAATGTTTACAGGGCCTCATTCCAAGCAGCATCCAATTGATATTGACAACTTCCTGAGTGTGAACTGCGGACTTTTCATGCTCTGAGGTTTTTTCGCCTACTTTTACATCTTCGCTGACACCTCATCCTTCATCAACCCCATGTCTACGTGACCATCTTCAGGTCCAGCCTGCAACCTTTCTCTGCTGAGGACTCTTGCTTCTAGAAACATTTCCAAGTCTGAGGTAACTTCCTGGCGAGTCCAACCCTGCCTTTATATCTGACATGCTGTTTATTGTATTTGGCCTTAACACTTACCCTCATCCAGATCTGGTGTAGCCAGTTCTCGCGGTTACAGCTTCTCACTTTTTGGCACTAATTTTATTTAAAATTTCAAAAATGGATATCTTCAGTTCCCCTTACTGGAAGTTTGTCATATTGTGTTGTTTTCTACTTTTTAAATGTTTTGGTATTATAGATGTTTCACACATTTGCTTAACTTAAACCTGTCTGTGTGGTGCCATAGCTACCAGGGCTTGAGTTTAGGGTTAAATTACTACAATCTTTACTAGATTTAATTTACTATCACAGAAACAGTGCCATTAGTTCTTGAAGTGGACCAACGTACCCCCCAACTAAGAATCCATTTTTGGACAATGATCATTCTAAAATTGTTACACTTTAACACAATATTTCACAAGCTGAGGAATGTCACATAATGTATGCATCCAAACGTTTTTGCTACTGCTAAGAAAATTTGAGTATTTGCTTACGGTCAACCTACAAACCTAAGGAATTTTCCCACTGTTAAATCAGACAGCTTAATCACTGTCTTGCCTATTTTAGGAAAACTCTATAATTATTATCAAAAATAGTTTTGGTAACCATGTTCTCCTACAAAGGAATGGGACCATATTATAAAAACACTTTTTCACGCTATCTTACCTGAGAAATAAATCAGACAAAGCAGCCCATTCTAACAACTTTTGCACCATTATCACCATGCTCTTCAATTGTACACTAGAGTCCAGCATTACTCAACAGCTGCATTTTCCTAGTTTGCGCCATGGTGCACCTTAAACAGGTGCGTCAGATACAAACAGGGAAATGCACCATGTTGTGATGAATGTGCTGCCCTCAAGGGAAGCTGCAAACTTGCACTTCTCTACAGGCAGCACTTTCTAATGAAAAACAGAGCAGCTCTTTAAACGCTGCTCCATGTTTCACAGTGCAGGCTTACAGATCCCTTTGCAGGCAGGTGCTGTGAATGACTGCACCCACCTACAGGGGGATGGTTGGGGGGTTCATGGGACCCCCCTACGTCCCTCAAATGGTGCTGCCCTCAGGGGGTGCACTGACAGTGTGGCAACTTTTTGTGGAGCACCTTTTGTGCGCATCCTGAGGGCATCTTTCCTTGTACTCCCAGATCAGTAATACACCATGAGTGCAGAGTCAAAGAGATTTCCTCATTCTCCTGGGACCACATCACCATACAAATTAGGGATGACCCTGTGATACTAGCTCTGGTGCTACATGTGTGCCCACAATTTCAGTATTACAGAAGGGGCCACAGAAGTGATTGAGGCCCCATCTGTAATACTGTAGTGCTACCAGGGTGCCTAAATTGGGTATACAAGCCCGCTGCTCCCCAGGGGACTCTTTCTATAATACGGCCCCAGAAGAAAATATAATACATATAGGAGGAGTTAGTATTGCACATCTTCATGCCAATGATGACTGTACCACTTCTCTACCTCCATCCTTGCACCATGGTAGGTGTAGAAGACCAAAGGTAGCCCTATGAAAAAATCACTACAGAGCTTCCCAAAAATAAACTTCTTGGCCTGATGGCAATTGCTCACTGACTCTAATGACACTGCATTTATTTTTAATATGATAGGGTGTGAAAGAAGGATTCTATTTTTCTAATACAGAAGCCCATAGTCATAATTTGAAAACTCAGTTCAAATTCAACTACAATACATTTTTGTGTTAAAATAATGAATGCCCATAAAATGTGTTTGCAGAGAGCTGGAGGCTAAACAAGATTTGGGTAGGGCAATGTTTTTTACTGCAAAACAACAGGAAGTTTTGCAAGCTCTTATTTTCAAAAGGAGTAAGCTTTGGGGTCCTTTAGAATGCTCCTTAAGATGTTAATTTTGTTCTTAATGCTTTTCTGTATTTTTGGACAGAATTGTGTCCACAGACTCAACACTAAAAATAAAAGAAACTGGCAACTTGAATTATTAGTAAAGTTGCTGGGCATGATTTAGAGTTTAGTGTATGAAAGAATGTCACAAACATGATGGATATCCCATCCATCGTATTACAAGCGCATTATAGCCTAAGACACTTGCAAAATGGTGAATAGGATATCCAACTCATTTGTAACAGAGTATCCCATCCACCCTTGTCTAAATCAAGCCCTTTTTCAGTTGGACTTTAATTAATTCAGGAAAAAAGTCAAGACTGTCTTATATTACAATGAAAGCCTAATTTTCGGTTCAGCTGAGAAGAATTCTCATATATAATTTCACTCCAGTCAGTCATGAGTGGGTCTTTGTTCCGGATGTGGGAACAACAGACCCAATTTTCCTGGCCAAGAAATCTGACTAGGAAAATTGCTTTGGGAACTAGCTTCATTGCAGATCAGATCCATTTCCCTACCTGCGCCTGACCCTCAACCGTGAAACATGGAGGGCAATCCTATTCCTAGCATACTACAGTATCCCCTAAGCCATCCTTCCTCCTACACCTGCCCTGCAGCAGCCTGCACTTGTATTTAGGACCTTTTCAATTCAGGTCACAATTATGAATGATAAACCCACCAGAGAAAGGAATACCGTGCAGAATTATTTCCTTTAAAACCTGGGTTTGTACAGTTAGCACTCTTTCATGGGGATAAACACAGAATTGCATGGTACCACAGTGTACTGGTTTTGATTGGTGCAGATGTACCAACCCACCTGTACCTGTACTCACTCAATAAACAAATTGAAGAAGTCAACTGGGGTGACATTTCCCAAAAAAACTACAACATTCTTAATAAAATCATTGATGAATATGAGGAGGATATAATACAAAGAAAAAATAGGAAATTCAGATGAGATCTTACTGACTACCAACTCGGCCGAGCATATACTTTCAGCAAGAAATAAGATAACATCAAGACCTCCAACCCTCTCTCGGAGTTACCTAGCTGCTCGGAAACATTACCATCATCAGAGGTTGAATCTCCAGAGGAAACAGAAGTTTGCCAAACATTAAGACCAGGAGTAAATTTTTACGAAGAAGTAAGAATACATTGACTGGGCTTGGGACAAGACAACCGTACCAGACTCCCAAGTTCCTCAACCCCAGAACCAAGTATATCGAGGATACAAAAGCAGGCCCGCAGCAGGGAAGCCAGGAACAAAACCTAAATAGAGAACTGATTGTCAATCTCTCTGAGAAAACCTTCTCTGAACCACAAATTGAGATCCTGACAAAAGGTCTCTTTTTTTGTCCCACCCTAGGCTGGGATCCAGTTCATACTAAAATAGACCTGTTCAAGTTTACTAGGAAACTGAAATTAAAAACCTTCTTTCCTACACAGGATTATAATAGGACCAAACCTCCACAACAATATATTACATGTGATCTAACAGCCCAAGACTTGGAAACAATCCAATTACTCAGTAACCTTCCTAACACCAATGCACATGAACAATCACTAACAAAGATTGCTTTGGAACTCAATAACAACACCTCATACTCTCAACAATCGAAATTACCTATTAAATCCACCTTTTCACCCGTTTTACCATCTGGCAACACCATTGATCTCTTTTTCACAGCAATGATGGAGGACATTGACCGGGAACATCAAAATTATATCAGAAAACAGATGTATATTCCATTAAACACCAACTTCAAACATAGACAGGCCCTGAGAGAACTACAGGATGATAAAACAATTCTGATTAAGGAAGCAGATAAGGGGGCAACATTGTCATTCTCAACAACAATGATTACCTTAAGGAAGTGTATCAACAAATTAATGATACCACATACTACAGAAAACTTTCCCATAACCCAACACAAGAGGTCCAAGGAAAACTAGGGGAATTACTGGGCTACTGGCAATCCAGAGAACTACTTACCCTTGAGGAGAAGAACTTTCTATTTATCAAACATCCAACCACACCCACCCTCTATCTCCTTCCTACAATTCACAAGGGGGACCTTCCACCTAAAGGGAGACCAATCATCTCAGGTTTGAATTCCATTTGCTCCAATTTAGGTACCTTCAATGATTTAGAATGACAACCTTTTATGAAGAATTCACCCTCCTTTATTAAAGATACTAAGGACATACTTCAGCAACTCCAAAACATGGATTGGCAACCAGACTATATATTAGTAACCATAGATGTGGTAAGCCTTTACACCTCAATCAAACATGAAGATGGTATTGAGGCAGTATGTAGATGCTTATCCACACGGTCAGTGCACTTTCTTGAAATAAATGAAATGATCATTGCTTTTCCGACCTTCTGTCTCAAAAATAACTTTTTTCCTATTCAAAGATGAATACTTTCTTCAACAGCAAGGGACTGCAATGGGAGCTCGTTTTGCTCCACTGTATGCCTGCATCCTGATGGGGTAAGTGGAAAGATACTGGCTTTGGAATGAAAATACTGAGGACCTGTCACAACACTTGATCTTCTGGAGTAGATATATAGATGACATACTTCTCATTTGGCAAGGCCAGGAGTCCCTTCTTCAACAGTTCCTACACAGCCTCACACCCAACAAATGGGGTATTGAAGTGACCTACCAAATCTCAAGGAAATCTCTTGAATTCCTCGATCTTACATTCTATGTTGACCATGATCAGATACATACTCGCTTCCACAGAAAACCTACAACTACAAATTCTGTTCTTCATTCCTCTAGCTGTCACCCACAAAGCACAATACGTAATATTCCTTCAGGTGAATTTAGACTGGCCAGACACAACTGTAGCACTATAGATGACTATAAAATAGCAGCATCAGAAATCTAAGAACACTTATCCAGAAGAGGGTACAGCGCTACTAAACTGAATCACATAAAGAAACAATTTGCCCAAATGGACCGCAGAGACAGTCTGATCAAGGATAAGGCCATCACCAACCAAACTACTATCCGTATCATCACCAAATTTCATAATGGACACCAACATATTCATAAATTACTTAACAGACATTGGCACCTACTTACAAAAAAAAAACTTTATTTCACAGTACATCCCACCAGTCCCACAAATGGGATTCAAGAGAGCACACAACCTCCGAAGCAAGTTATACTCCTAATTTTATCGAGAAAAGAAAACTACAAGACATTTCTTGAACCAAACTATGGGTTTTTATACCTGTACCAAATGTTCAATTTGCAAACTGGGCATTTCCAAATCAAAATAGAGAGTAATCAATGAACAACATTTCTCTACATGCAATTTCATCAACTGTGAAAGTACCAACGTTACTAATCTTATCATCTGCCCTTGTGATTAAACGTATATAGGAAGTACAACCCAAGCACTAAAACTGAGAATCCAAGAACATTACCGCAATATACAGAAAGTTGACCTTAAATTGCCACTGGTTGAACATTTCGCCAAATGGCATCCTTTTACAAGAACCTTCAAATTCTGCGGTCTTCAAAAACTAATACAACACCCTCGAGGAGCAGACCTTGAATTAAAACTACGACAATGTGAAAGTATTCTTATTATTTGCTTTGATACAGTCCGCCGAGGTCTCACCAAAGATGCAGAATGGCATTGCTGGCTCCTTTAATGAACTGGAATGGTCACATGTTTGTCTCTACCATGTCTCTCAATATTAAACTTATTGCTTCATATTTCTGCTTTTTGTCCCCTTTCAGGTTTGTCCAACTCATCAAAGTTGACTGATATTGATATTGATATCTAAATATGACTAGTACGTAGAAACACTCTCCTTCCATTACTCATGTCACACAATTTGAATCAGTACCTAGATTATTACCCTAACTACTTAATACCTACATAATTTACTCGTAACATTTAGGGGGTGATTCTAACCCTGGCGTCGGTGATAAAGCGGCGGCCAACCCGCCAACAGGCCGGCGGTCCAAAAAATGGAATTCTGACCCTGGCGGGAACCGCCAACACAGCCCGCCACTTGAACACTCCGACCGCCACGGCGGGACAAACAAACAGCGCGGCAGTCACTGCCAACAGCCAGGCGGCAGACAAGGTACCGCCCACCCTATCACAACTCACCAATCCGCCACCTTTTCCGGGGCGGGAGCCCCGCCGATAAAAACACGGCGGAAACAGACTACGAACGGGAAAACGCTCACCTCTATGCACTCCACGAGGAAGGAGGACAGCATGGAACCCGAATTAAACATCCTACCTGCTCTCGTCTACCTGCTCATCTACCACGAGTACGAACCCCGGCGCAGACGACAACGGTGAGTACTGCACCTACGACACTGGGGAGGGGGGAGGAGGAAAGGTTACGGCACACACATATGCGACCCCCACCCCCGCAAACTATTTACACACCAATGCAGAGCAACAAGTCACAGTGACACCACCCAAACCCCCCGGAAAAATGCAAAGACATAATTAAATAGAGAAACAAAATTTACGTAAAAAATAGCCTCTGTTAAGTCATGGTCAAATAGCAATAAAAATAATACAAAAGAAAATAAATATTTTGTGCAATCGATAAACCGAGGCAATTAGTCCTGCACATTTAACTAAATTCCAAGTGTCCGTGGGCCAAAGTGTATCAACACAAGGGCAAAGCCTACACAGGAGACCTGAGTCCGTTGGAGAGAACACTGCTGGGGCATCTGATGATAAAACTACAGGCACCTCAGGGGGAAGGGAATGGGGGGCACCCCAGCCACATGAGTCCACGACGCCAGATCCACGAAGGGGCAACCATGCCCACTGTACAATCCTAGGGAGTGCAAAGCCACAGTCTCTCAATGTCTCTACAGTGGGTGGTTTGCCCACTGTGCCATCCTGGGGAGTGCAAAGCCACAGTCTCTCAATGTCTCTACAGTGGGTGGTTTGCCCACTGTACAATCCTGGGGAGTGCAAAGCCACAGTCTCTCAATGTCTCTACAGTGGGTGGTTTGCCCACTGTACTATCCCGGGGAGTGCAAAGCCACAGTCTCTCAATGTCTCTACAGTGGGTGGGTTGCCCACTGTACAATCCTGGGGAGTGCAAAGCCACAGTCCATCAGGTGGATTACAGAGACCACTGGTCATGGAGGAGGCATGGTGGGCACAGTGAACCGTGAACAGTAGCTCGACACTGAACCGGCACTGTCATTGTGCCAGCGGTGCTTGAGACGGCGGGGCCCAGCGGAGCGGTGCTTGAGACGGCGGGGCCCAGCGGAGCGGTGCTTGACAGGAAGGGCCCAGCGGAGCAGTGCTTGACAGGAAGGGCCCAGCGGAGCGGTGCTTGACAGGAAGGGCCCAGCGGAGCGGTGCTTGAGACGGCGGGGCCCAGTGGAGCGGTGCTTGACAGGAAGGGCCCAGCAGAGCGGTGCTTGAGACAGCGGGGCCCAGCGGAGCGGTGCTTGAGACGGCGGGGCCCAGCGGAGCGGTGCTTGACAGGAAGGGCCCAGCAGAGCGGTGCTTGACAGGAAGGGCCCAGCGGAGCGGTGCTTGAGACGGCGGGGCCCAGCGGAGCGGTGCTTGACAGGAAGGGCCCAGCGGAGCGGTGCTTGAGACGGCGGTGCCCAGCGGAGCGGTGCTTGAGATGAAGGGCCCAGCGGAGCAGTGCTTGAGATGAAGGGCCCAGCGGAGCGGTGCTTGAGATGAAGGGCCCTGTTCAGTGGTGCTTGTCTTGGCGGGGCCCTGTTCAGCGGTGCTTGTCTTGGCGGGGCCCTGTTCAGCGGTGCTTGTCACGGCGGGGCCCTGTTCAGCGGTGCTTGTCACGGCGGGCTCTGTTCAGCGGTGCTTGTCTTGGCAGGCCCTGTTCAGTGGTGCTTGTCTTGGCGGGTCCCTGTTCAGCGGTGCTTGTCACGGCGGGGCCCTGTTCAGCGGTGCTTGTCTTGGCGGGCCCTGTTCAGCGGTGCTTGTCACGGCGCGGCCCTGTTCAGCAGTGCTTGTCTTGGCAGGGCCCTGTTCAGCGGTGCTTGTCTTGGCGGGGCCCTGTTCAGCGGTGCTTGTCACGGCGGGGCCCTGTTCAGCGGTGCTTGTCTTGTGTTCCTAGGGAACCAGATCTGGCCAATAATTCCCGCTCAGTCGCCATCCGACCTTTCGCTAGCGGGGCCCTCCTGTGCTGGAGTCCTGGGCCCGTGGGTGTCCTCCGTCACACCCGAAATGGGGCTGGTGGGGCCCTCCTGGGCAGCTCGCCTGCTGCCGGACTTGTCCGCCCTGCTGCCCTTGCCCTCCTTCGCCGAATCTCTGGGGCCCTTGCCTCCCTTTGTGGATGTGCCAGGTGACGGTGCAAGGGAAGTGTCCTTGGGGGCAGCCGTCTCAGGCCTGTCGTGCCGGCCCTTGCCTTTTTTGTTTCTTTTCCCAGGGGGTGGGCTGGCTGTCCCCTTGCTGCTGGCCGATGTTCTGGCCCTAGGAGCTGGTGGACTCCAATAGCCCTGAACTATGGTCCTAGTAGGTGCAGGGCTTGTGGTGGCTGAGGTGCTGTTTGGACTCTTACGAGATGGAGGGGGTGGGTCAGGTGATGCAAAGGGGTTAATTTTGGAGAGGAAAAACTTTTTAGGAGCAATGGGAAGGGTAGGTGCAGTGGGTATGGGAGTGGAGGAAGAGGATGTGGTTGTAGGAGAGTCAAGTGTGCTGTCTTTGGGTGCAGGTGCTTGTGACGGAGGCTGTCGTGAAGTGGATGGCTATTGGGTGGGTGACTGCCTGCGTTTGTGTGGTTTGGAAGAGGGAGTGACAGCCACACTGGGAGAGGACACAGGGGACGTGTAAATGGCAGTGGGGGTGGTGACTGCACGTGTGCGGAGTGCTCTGGTGGGTGTGCTGGTGATGGACGTACTGGCTGATGGTGGTGTGCATGCAGGTGTGAGTGGAGACGTCACAGGGAAGGAGGAGGGAGACGAGGAGGAGGGGGACACAGAGGAGGCAGTGGCTGTTGGCATTTCTGCACGTGGATGTTGCTTGTGTGAATGCTTGTGTGATCTGTGGTGCTTATGTCTGGATGAGCTGCCCTTGGGTGTTGATGTGTGTGCCGGCTGGTCTGTACGTGTGTCTGGGATAGGCAGAGGAACAGGGGAGTGGGACTGGGTGGAGGGAGTTGTAGGAGGGAGGCTGGAGACAGGGACAATGGCTGCCGTCATTGCTGAGGCCAGATCGCTGATGGGCAGCCTGACCCGAATGAATGCCCTCCAGGTATGCATTGCTCCGATGCACCTCCCTTTCTACCCCCTGGATGGCATTCAAAAGGGTAGACTGCCCAACAATGAGCGTCTGGAGGAGGTCAATGATCTCCGCACTGAGGGCAGCAGGGGTAACTGGGGCAGGGCCTGAGGTGCCTGGGGCGAAGGAGATGCCCGGCTTCCTGGCCAAGCGGGCACGGGGTGAACGCTGAGGGGCTGCTGGGAGGGCGGAGCTGGTGCGCTGGGTGGCGGCTGTACCTGTTGTTGCGGTGGGCACAGATGTTGCCGCCACCACAAGGGAGCTCCCTTCGGAGGACGTGTCGGTGTCGCTGACGTCTCCACGGGTCCCCGTTGTGGAGCTCCCCTCGCCCTCCATCTCACTAGTGAACTCGGAGTCGGTTGCAGGGCCCTCCGGGGCCATGTGAGATGCAGCTCCTCGTGCGCCGATGCCACTTCTCCTCCTCCTGATGATGCTAATGCACACATGAACAGGAAAACCCAAAAAAAGGGGGGGAGAAGAAAGAAAGAAATGTTGAGTGCATGCATTGGCGGCACCGTTGGCGGAGAGGACAGACACAGAAGCCCCCTGCACTACGCCGCGCACTCGGGGTACACTACTCAATTATTGTGACTTGGCCTACAAGTCAATGGAGGACAACTGCACACATAGGTGAGCCCGGGCCATGGATAGCTGTACTTAGCACCCTACAGAGGTGGGTGGCGGGGGCACAGGGCCATGCCTAACGGAGGGGCCTAGCCTACAGAAACCGCCCTGGCCTAGAGATAGCCATAGCCCTCCTCCCCCACCCAGACACCTCCACTGTGTGCTAATATAGCAGAATGTGCTTGTACTCACCCCCTTGTGTCTGCTGTGATGTCCTCACATGCCCATCCAAATCGGTGTAGGCCACCGCCAGGATCCGGGACATCAGGGGGGTCAATTGCCGTGTGGCACCCCTCCTAAGTTGGGAGGCCATCCCCAGCAGAGCCTCGGCGGTCTTTCTGCTCCCGCGGCGGATGTCCTCCCACCTCTTGCGGCAGTGGGTGCCCCGTCTGTTGTGGACCCCCAGGGCCGGGACGTCCTTGGCGATGGCACGCCAAATGTCGATCTTCTGATGGGCGCTGACCTATGTGACATGGACAGGGTGGGAAAAGAAAGATCATCACTTTTCTGCATGGTCAATGTGAGTGGCCCCACCTCCCCAACCTTGCCATTTGGCACATGCTCTCATCTGTCGTGCGCTGCATTCCTCATTCGCTCCCCTCCCCTCCATCTTACATCCACCCGACTCAACACAGGCATAGGCCATACAACGTGCTCCCTGTGTACTTACCTGTTGGTCTGGAGGACCGTAGAGTAGCGCATACTGGGGGAGGACCCCATCAACAAGTTTCTCCAATTCCTCAGATGTGAAGGCAGGGGCCCTTTCCCCAGTTGCAGCAGCCATTGTCTCTTCCAGACCGAGGTCACAGCAGCACTTGCAGTATAGGTCCTCTCCTGTGGATGATCAGGTCTCGAGTGATTAAGCAGATAGAAAATGTCGGTCACGCCCGCGGCGGTGCGTACTGCGGCGGTGTGTACCGCGACCGCCGGCGCACATCGTCATTGGATCATGAGACCCATAGGGTTCAATGTTAACCAATGCTGCTTTGCGCCGCGGTCTTCGAACGCCTACCGCCACGGTGTGCCACGCCAGCGCAATGACCTCACATCCCATCGTTACACTTCACAGGTCAGGCAGCCGCCATTTCAAGGGCCCACATGGCTTAATTTCTACAGCATCACACAGGCCTAGGCCTTGCATTGCCAATCATACAAGCCATTCAATGCATAGCAAATTGTGTACTGTTCAAGCTGTGGTTACGTACCTGTGGGTTGCTTGACTCTGTGCTCCATGTTGTCCATCCTAAGCACCGTCCGCTGGGACTTGCGAGGAGATGGAGGAATCCTCCCGTGTACAGACCGCTGGTGGACCTGTCGACAATGGAAGAAAGACATGTCATACTGACATACAGACTTGACCGAGCCACTATACAGGAACTGTGTGCCCAGCTGGAGCCAGACCTGATGTCCCCCATTCGCCAACCCACAGGGATTCCCCCTCTGGTGCAGGTTCTGTCAGTACTCCATTTTTTGGCAAGTGGATCATTCCAAACAACAGTGGCCATATCATCAGGGATGTCTCAACCTATGTTTTCTAAGGTTTTGTCCAGAGTGTTGTCTGCCCTGATGAAATACATGCGGAGCTACATTGTTTTCCCTGAGGTGGGCGATTTGGCTACAGTGAAGGGTGATTTCTATGCCCTTGGCCATATCCCCAACATCATTGGTGCCATTGATGGGACCCATGTTGCTTTGGTTCCCCCAGTGAAAGTGAGCAGGTGTACAGGAACAGAAAAAGTTATCATTCGATGAATGTCCAGGTGGTCTGTTTGGCTGACCAGTACATCTCCCATGTAAATGCCAAGTTCCCTGGGTCAGTGCATGACGCGTACTTCATGCGAAAAAGCAGCATCCCTTATGTGATGGAACAGCTACAGAGACACCGTGTGTGGCTAATAGGTGACTCTGGTTACCCCAACCTGTCGTGGCTACTTACCCCAGTGAGGAATCCCAGGACAAGGGCAGAGGAACGCTACAATGAGGCCCATGGGCGAACTAGGAGGATTATAGAAAGAACCTTCGGCCTCCTGAAGGCCAGGTTTAGGTGCCTGCACATGACAGGTAGATCCCTAATGTACTCACCGAAGAAGGTGTGCCATATCATCGTGGCCTGCTGTATGCTTCACAACCTGGCTTTGCGACGCCAGGTGCCTTTCCTGCAGGAGGATGGTCCAGATGGTGGTGTTGTAGCAGCTGTGGAGCCTGTGGAGAGTGAAGAGGAGGAAGACGACGGGGACGACACAGACAACAGGGACACAGTGATACAACAGTATTTTCAGTAGCACACAGGTACAAATCAACCCCGCCATTTTACATTTACTTAAAGTCTCCTGCCTCTCTACTGTCTGAGTTTCCCCCCAGTTCCTGTTAACTGAGTTGTGACTTTCCCTTCCGTTTTCAGAGCTGTGGGCCCCACTGCGTGACCTCTGCTTTGTTTGCCCATGGACTACAGCTGTGTGACAGTGGTATGTTGTCATCACAATGTAACTGAACATTTTTGCACCGTTATGTCTAATACATTTGTTCAAAATACAAGCAGACTCCAGATTTTTTAAGTGCAATAAGTGATTTTATTAAAGTGCTACATTTAGGAACATGATTGTAAAATGGTGATGGGTGATGGTGGATTAATGTCCATGGCAGAGTCCAGTTTTCAGTCTCACAGGTGCATTGTCCATATGCCTGTGGAAGGATGGAGCAGGGGCAGTTCAAGGTTGGACAGGGTGACAATGTGGGACAGTGGGATGACATCAGGGGATATCCTTTGCTGGCGGGGGTCTTGGCATCCTACTCTGTCTTCTTGTGAGATCTCAAGGACCGCTTGCGGGGTGGTTCTTCTTCTGCAGGAGGTTGGGTTCTGGTGGCCTGTCGTTGTGTGGGGGCCTCCTGTCCACTAGCGCCGGTGGAGGTGGTAGGCTGTTCCTGGTCCATGCTAGTGACAGGGGCCCTTTGTGGTGCCACATGGTCCCTCAATGTGGTGACTATCTGGTTAAGGGCCACGACGATGGTCCCCATTGCGGAACTAATGTTTCTCAGTTCCTCTCTGAACCCCATGTACTGTTCCTCCTGCAGTACCTGGATCTCCTGGAACCTGGCCAGTACTGTAGCCATCGTCTCCTGGGAGCGGTGGTATGCTCCCATGATGGAGGAGAGGGCCTCTTGGAGAGTCGGTTCCCTGGGCCTGTCCCCCTCCTGTCGCACAGCAGCCCTCCCAGTTCCCCTGTTTCCCTGGGCCTCTGTCCCCTGGACGGTGTGCCCACTACCACTGCCCCCAGGTCCCTGTTGTTGTTGGGGTGGTGGGTCAACCTGGGTGCCCTGTAGTGGTGGACACACCGCTGATTGACGTGTCCTGGAGGCAGAGGCATGGGCCCGCTGGGTGGGAGCTGTGCTGGTGTTCCCATAGGGGGTTAGGTCTGGTCTAGCCTGTGGCTGTCTGTGGCGAACCGACTGTCCCGAGGTCCCCGATGGGCCGGGCTGGTCATCTGGGTCCAGGGAGACAGAGCTGCTGTCATCACTGGGGGCCTCTTCTGGGGGTGGGATGGACATCTCTGGACCCTCCGTGGCGGTGTGGTGGCATTCGGGTCCTGCAGGGGTATAAGAGTATGGTTATTGCTTCTGTGTGTGGCATTTCGTGTAATGGGTGGGTGGCCGTGTACCCCAGTGCTGGCATTCCCTTGTGGGGGCTTTTGTGACGGTGGCTTGTGGGGGTGATGGGTATGTGCAGTGGGCATGCTTTGGTGATGGGTGTCCATGCTTTGGGGACGCATGCAGGGCTAGGTTTTGGGATGGGTGGGTTGTGATGGTGAGCCATTTGCATGGAGTTGGTGTGATGGGGGTGAGGGTGGGGGTATGATTTGGCATGCAGGTGGGGTGGGGGGAATGAAGTAGTGGAGATTTGACTTACCAGAGTCCATTCCTCCGCCTACTCCTGCGAGGCCCTCAGGATGCAGGATGTGCAAGACTTCCTCCTCCCATGCTGTGAATTCTGGGGGAGTAGGTGGGGGTCCGCCGCCAGTCCGCTGTACCGCGATGTTGTGCCTTGATACCATGGAACGCACCTTCCCCCGTAGGTCGTTCCACCGCTTCCTGATGTCGTCCCGATTGCGTGGATGCTGTCCCACAGCGTTGACCCTGTCCACTATTCTGCTCCATAGCTCCATCTTCCTGGCAATGGTGGTGTGCTGCACCTGTTCCCCGAAGAGCTGGGGCTCTACACAAACTATTTCCTCCACCATGACCCTGAGTTCTGCGTCAGAGAACCTGGGGTGTCTTTGGGGTGCCATGGGGTGGTGTGGATGAGGTGAGGGGTGGTGTATGTGTTGTAGAGTGTGGTGAGTGTGGTGGTGTATGGTGTTTTGTGCGTGGAAATTGTGTGGGTGATGTTGTGATTTGCCTCTGTGTGATGGTCTACTCTATGCTGTGCTGTCTCTCTCTGTCCTTCAGTCGCAATTGTGGTCGTAAGGGTTTGTGGGTGATGTGGGTGTGTGTTTTATATTCAATTGGGTGTGTGGGAGTGGTGTGTGTATGTGTCTCAGGTGTGTGTATTTTGATTTGTCCAATGTGGCAGTGTTTTGTAAAGGTGTGTGTATTTTGACCGCGGCGGTGTGTACCGCCAATGGAATACCGCGGTTGAAAGACCGCTGCGGGGATTTGTGGGTCGGAATGGCATGGGCGTATTTCTGTTGGCGTGACGGTGGAGGTTTGGTCATCGCCAGTTTTGCGCTGCCCGTTGCTGTGGCGGAATTTTGTTGATGTCGGGTTTTTGGCGGTTTGAATTACTGTGGCAGTTTACAGCGACCGCAGTGGTGTTATGGCGGTCTTCTGACCGGCGGTAAGTGCCTTTTACCGCTGAGGTCAGAATGACCCCCATAGTGTGCTAACTCTATTCTCCATTTTCATCACAGTGCACCAAATATCTTTAGAGACATCATGGTACTTTTCCTTTCCTCATTGCACCAAAGGAACTAACACGCTACCTCTCCATAAATGTAGCCAATATTGACCCAACCATTATGTATACTTTACAGCCTTGAAAAAGACACAGGCAAATCTGCCACGGGGTGGCAAAACACATGTCGGCTTTCTGCTCACACATCAACGATTCTTTGTCCAAAACCACAATAAAATCTCCTTTAACCTCTCATCTTGACTCAAAGTGATATATATTACTATACATCTGCAAGTTTGGAATCTTATAGGTGGATACATTGTGGGTTATGCATTTCTCCTCAATTACCTGCACAGTGAAACTTGTAGTCTGGGCCTAAGTGTGAAAGACAATGGTTTAGTTTGGCAACTAGCATAAATCGGTGGTAAACATCAGCAGGTATAAACTTTAAATTGTTGATTGATCACATACCTCAATAATAATAAAAAATCTTGATTGGTTAAAAAAAGGTAGCTTCCACTGGATGGTAAAACACAATTGTTGAGCACAAACACATGTAAAGTATGCATGGACCCTATTTACGTCAGAAAACACACACAAAACTCCCATTGGATAGGAAAGGGCAAATACTGACAATAGATGCTCTGCAGCCATTGCAGAGAGGGACTGCAGACATTATATACTGATTATATATTTTATATATTTACATAGAATTATACTAATGAGTTGTTGATGATTCACAGCCTTAGAATATAAAAAAGAGCTTAGCTCTAGAAAAAGAGATCCATAACTATGTCATATTCATCTCTCTACTAGCCTCGTTTGTAAAAGAAGGAAGGATAAGAGGTTAGGATGGCAACAGTCAACGAGGAGGGAGGTAAGATAAACAAAAGACAGAAGAGTGGACAAGGACAGACTTTGCACAACCTAGCATTCCAAAAGGAAAAGCCTTGAGCCACCAACACAGACAGTAGAGTGATGAAGGAGGACAATTTAAAAGCCAGCAAGCACAGTCTATCCAATACTGTGGAAGAAATAGGAAATGCACTTTTTTACATATAAAGTGGAGGTCCTTTCTGCGGGGACTCAAATGACCAGTCTGATCTGCATTTACCTAGTGCGTACAATTTAACACACAGAAGGAGAGAAATAATTAGGCAAGGGCGTACCTATCACATAAATTTTGTTTATATGTTAAAAACATTATTGTCAAGAAAGTAATGTCATTAAATCACACAAGTGGATACAAAAGAGCAACAAAGAAGTTTAAGACAGGTTAACTGGTGGTGAAAATCCTTTCCTAAGGTACACCACATTCACTGAATAATTATCATTCCAAAATATAGCAAATAAACAGTTGACTACCACTGGTTATGGTTGGCTACAATATCTTGATACAGAACAGTAAGGAAGGGTAGTTCCTGAATAATAGGTCCAAATGAGCAAATATTTGACGTACAATGGACGGGAAGCACGTTTACCCTTGTGCTGCTTGCTGTATACCAACAGGTTTATGTAGCACATTTAACAGCACTTTGAATTATCCCTGTTGAAACCATGATATAACATCACCCAAGTCTTGATTCCATGAACTTTGCCTGAGCAGATATATTTTGCCTACAAAGTCTAGAACAAGACACGCCAGGCATTCATTAAATATTACTCACTAGTGTGCCATCAGAATTTACTGGGCCACAATTTTAACAACTGGGGTCATTCATTTCTGATGTCTTGGGACCTACATATTGCAGACCCCAAACTGGGACCCTCATACCACTTTCAGAATATGACTGTCAGAATAGGAAGGCAAAGCACTGCAAGGCTTGCTCAGGGAGCTGCTTGAGCTAGAGATTTAGAAAGTAACGACACACCTAACAGCACTTAATAAATCAATGTCCAGTCAATGAGTTTTCTTGAAACAAAGAACATTTTTTTATACACACAAAAATAAACATTTTCCACAAAATAAAAAATATGTACATACTTAAAGGTGGAAATTCAATTGGCAATAGCCTCTAAAGGGCTTCGCAATCTGCAGTTGACTCCCAACAAGAAAAGGTCACAAAGGTCTAATAACTCTCAAAATGTAGTCTAGATCATCTATAGCAGAGGTACCTTTAAGCGTTTGCACACATGCAAACCTTAACCCCTAGAAATACAATACCTCCATATGTGACTAAAGCAAACAAACGATATGTGTAATAATAAGCAGGATTATTGGCTTTCTCAAAGGGCTCCACCTTATATTAAATGATTAGAAACAGACATTTTAATGTACACCTATAAAATGGTACCACAGATATACATTAGTTTTAACTGACATCATCATGCTTACTCAAAGTGTTTGACTTTTCAGCCTTGGCGTGGTCTCCCTTACCTTTTTGCCTCTGTTTCCCAGGTTGGTGATGTGTGCTGGACTCTGATTTTGCTGTTTTTGTTACTCTGGACATTTTACCACTGCTAACCAGTGCTAAAGTGCAAGTGCTCCATTACAAAATGTGTATGTAATTGGCTTATCCATGATTGGCATATTTAATTTATTAGTAAGTCCCTAGTACAGTGCTCTAGAGGTGCCCAGGGCCTGTAACTCAAATTCTACTAGTGGGCCTGCAGCACTGGTTGTACCACCCAATTAAGTAGCTCTGTAATCATGTCTCAGAACTGCCACTGCAGTGTCTGTGTGTGCAGTTTTAACTGTAAATTCGACTTGACAAGTGTACCCAATTGCCAGACCTAAACCTTCCAAAGGTAGGCCCTATGTAGCCCCAAGGGCAGGGTGCAGTGTATGGTTAAGGTAGGACATACAGTAGTGTGTTTTATATGTCCTGACAATGAAATATTGCTAAATTCATTTTTCACTGTTACAAGGCCTGTCCCTCTCATAGGTTAACATGGGGGCTACCTTTAAATCTGATTAAAGGGTAGATTCCCTTTGGGAGCGGATGGACATGTGAGTTTGGGGTCTCTAAGCTCACAATTTAAAAATACATCTTTTAGTATAGTTGATTTTAAGATTGTGTGTTTGGAAATGCCACTTTTATAAAGTGAGCATTTTCTTGCTTATACCATTTCTGTGACTTTGTCTGTTTGTGGATTCCCTGTCTGGGTCAGCTTGACAGTTGGGCTGTTTGCACCTCACACTTGACAGTGACACAAAGGGAGCTGGGGTATAGCCTGCATATCCTGATGAGCCATCTGTGCTAGGAGGGAGGGGAGGAGTGGTCACTCACACCTGAGCAGTAAAACAGGTATAACCACCACAAAACACTGCTACGGTAGACCAGATTTCCTGGAGTAGCACTACATTATAATTTCTTCCATCATCTAGCCAAATGTCGTTTGGTTTTTTTTTACCCATACCTGCTACATTACAATGTAAGCTTTTTAATACCCTCAATTGATTTAGTAGAGTCAGCGCAATTAATAAGCACAGCCCAGACTGCAGCTTAGGCACTGCCACTTTGGGTTCCCCCTCGTGGCCCTCACAAGTTATAATCAGGTTTACCCGCAATCTGCCACCCCAGTCAATGAGACTCCTGTGTGCTTCAAAGTGTTGAATATTAAATTTGGATCGCAAGCAGCACAGCCCCCTCAGGTGGTGTAAAACAGCATGTTAGACAAGACCACAGCTCTAGTGTAGGCCTAGTATCAGTCTCACTCCTATTAAAAAAACAAAGAAAAAACTTTGATGGACCCTAGTCCAACAACCGAAGGACAACATATTTGCAACAAATCTGCCACTAACTGAGGCTTTTCGAAGTTCACAATAGAATAGTCACCATCAAATTCCATGGCTCTAAGACTCACTCACTCCTCCCCTAGAGCAAACAGAATTTGGTCAAACACCTGCACCCGATTAATAATATTCCTGTGCAGCCAGTTGTTACTTTGTTATTGAGCTGTTCCGTGGGTTCAGGATTGCTATCTGAAACACTTGGTACACTTCCAGAACCAGAATAAATACACAGACTGCTAGGGAGGAATGGCAGAGAGATAAGGATCCATTTCAGCACTCAAAGTTCCCTGTCATATCGGGTGGGATAGACATCACAGGAGTACCCTGTTTTCGAGCAGCCCACGAAGTGAATGCTATAGATGGTGCTAGCACTAGATATTGTTCATGGCTTGATATGTTATGCAAGGCATCAAATCCCTGAGGTCACTTCTTCCCACCTTCTGATGTCCCACATTTCTCAGGAATGGAGGATTAGAAGAAGAGCTTCTGCCTAGGTTCACAGCTGTCATAACCCCCTTAGCTCCACCCTGGCCTCTATAACATTGATTAAACTGCAGAAGAGATACAATTTTGTCAAGGGAAGAGACCAGAGGATGAATACAAGTTACCAAAGTAGCCTTCACTTGATCATTGATTTGTTGAACCATGTCTATCTTAAGGGCTTTCAAAGCATCCCCATAACCAGGTTGAGCAAAAACATGGGCAGAAATATCAAAATGGTTACAATTCTTCATTCCAGGCCTCTTTTTTATCTTTTAACCGAGGTTGTGAGTCAGTTACGGTGAGTAGTTTATTGAAATAGCAGTAGTTGTCAAACAGTAATTAGAGTAATGGGGCCCACCCATAGCTGGAGTGGCCTCCTTGATTTCCACAATGCCATCAGAGCTGATTACAGATAAAGATGTGATGAGCGCAGCAGCCAGGGAGGGTGTAGTAATACTCTTTGCTAAGTGTATCTTCTTATCAACAATCACCACAGCTCATAAAAAAAATCCTTCCAAGGTTGTACTTCCTGTTGCAGTGCCAGAGTTCAATTTACTAATATAGAATGTATCCTTCCCCATGTTAATTATAGACATTGCTAAAGCATATTTTACCCAGGGTTATGCTTTAAATTTAAAACAAGGTTAATAAATCTTTTCACCCAGCATATGAGTGTGGAGACACAAGGTTTTAAAACGTTACAACAAGACTAGGCCTGGGAGCAGAACTCCATTCCGCTGGCAGAGTTTGCAGAATTTGGGCACTTTGCGCTATGCAGAATAAAGCGGAGTTCCCAAATTCTGCACTCTGGCAAAGAGCGGAGTTTGTTTTTGCTCGTGAGATTGAGTTTTTGTGCTCTCCCACAAGTGCAACAATACTCCCAAGCCACTAGTGAGTTTGCACAAGATTTTGCATTCTCTTGTGTTGCTTCCATCCGCCCGTCGGCCAAAACAGGGCTTCTTGCAAGCACAAACTCACTTCTGTAGTAGATTTTCTACTCCAGAGCCACTAAATATAGTCAAAAAGAGATTTTCTGACTAGATGTTTGTTGTGGGTTCTTTCACGGTAAGTAGAAAGACTCTCTCAGGCAACGAGGATGGGTATGAGAACTTTTATTAAATTTGTTTTGTTTCTTTGGGAAGTCTTTGTATAACTGTCTATTTTTCCTTTTCCTGTTCTTCTTTTATTCTTCTTATTTCTCTCCTTAATTTCTTTCTTTGGCTTTCAGGTGTCGTTGAGATTTGAGGAGAATAGACTTGGAGGCGTTTCGCCCGACGAAGGAGGAAAGGAGAAAGAAAAAAAAAAGAGAAAAAAAACAAACAGGTAAGGGCCTCATCTTCGAACCTTTTATATTTGGGGTGGGAGTGGGGGACGATCACCACTCCTACCCAGAAATATAAGAGACAATCCGGGAAAACAAAGAACCAAAGTCCCACTGATGGTTCCTTCATGCACGAGGAAAAAGAAAAAATAAATGTTATGTAGCTACTCTTTACATCTCAAGTAAGTATGATCAGGGGTGTCTTTTATGGCTCTCTCCCTGACTAAAAACAGAAATGAGTAATAGGAGAGGGAGAGAGAAGAAAGGGAGAAAAGAGAAAAGGGAGAGAGAGGGAGAGAAAGAAGAAAAAAAAAAAAAAGAAACTAGATCGATGGGAAAGGGACTAAAAGAGCCCTTTCTTCCAATAACCCTTTGTGGGGCGTAGAATGCAGGAACATACCTGCGAGAGCCATGTCCCTCCAGGGACCTGACGGGCACTGTCGTGGGGAGATACAGCCTCCGGTGGATCTTTCGTTCTCAGCACCGTTGGGTCTCCGATTCCTGGTTCGGTGCTGCGCTCCTCGCCTGGTGTCTCCGTTCGGGTATTTTCTACTCTGTGGGTGCGTGTCGGCTCCTCTGCTTCCACTGCTCGTCACGCCAGTCCCTCTTCTTCTGGCATTTTTATGTCGACACCCAGATCCACATCAGAAAACGGGACTTCCGGGTGTAGGAAGGTGCCCCCAAGGACTGTTTAGCCGGTCCCGGAGGAGCATCTTGGAGCTGAGTCGTAGCGACTCTGCTACAATGTTCTTCTCCAATGGACCGTGCAATTTGTTTTTCAGATTGAGAAGTCAGAGACTCCAACTTCCTATCCAGCAGGCTCCTCCTTGCCTTTACAATATTTGATTAAAGAGGTACCTTATATAAGTAACCAACCTTACTAAGATGGCATTTCTCTATACTATTTTCAACATGCAACAATGCCACGTTTCACTAGCTACATGTTTTTCTTGCTTGGTTGTTTTTAGGTGCACAAGAGAAGAGACCCCCACATCCCCCGCAGTACTGCCAAAGAGAAGGCCTTACAGTAACTTTGGTCCACAGGCACCAAACTCTTTCATTTGTGCATCTTAGTGCCACTGCCAACCTAGAGCTTTAGATGGCCCCAAAGAAAGTTGTTCCAAAGAAAGTGGCCAGTAAGAAGAAACAGCTTTCCCCAGTGGTGTGACAACCACAACATTTTTTGGAAGATGTGTGCCTGCCACACCGGCCTCCGGAGAGGAACCTGGGAACAGTACTACTGCATCAACAGAACCACCCCAACCCAAGCCCAGGACCTTCTCTGTCAGTGAGGCAGCCACTACAATCATGGTGTCGCTGTCAAGAAATTATGTTAAATTGGATTTGTCCCTTTTTCAGCATAGTACCCAATCATTTCAGGAAACAGAGCAAAGTGGACAGCAGCCACAGCCAGATCTTCCCAAAGTTGGAGCGGAACAGGAGCTCAAGCTTTCTGTCCAGCAAGAACCTCCTTTGTCAGACTCAAGGGCTCCCAGATCTCCAGCAAGAAAAAGGAAGGGTACTACTCCACCATCTTCTCCAAGCGCCACTTCTGATGATGATAGTAGGGAAATGGAGTGGGCCCTGACATGGAGATGCCAGGAGGAGCAAGGGAAAATAAAAGTTCCAGAAAAGCTTTGAATCATGGAAGAGGATGATGAGGATGATGACAACAAACCAATCAATGTGGAAGCTGGCACTATCTAACCTGCCCTAAGGAATGTGGCACAGGCAGCACTGGCAGCTCCTACATTTGTAAGGCCTTAGCAGAGACCCGCACCAATCTGTACTTCAGCAGAAGTATGCACTGCAGAGAAGCAATCAACACACCCACCTACCTCCAGTTCTTCTTTAGGCATTGGCAGAGGCCCTATAAGAAACCACTCCTCCCCAGTTTGGGATTTTTTTACTATTATCAAACAGTAGGAGAACATTGCCACATGCTCCATTTGCCACACAGGTGTTCATCGAGGTAAGCCAGGTTCACATTATAGTACTGGCGGCAAGACAAACCATATGAAAAAACATGCAATCCGGTAGGAGGAGCCCCTTAAAAAAAGTCTCAACGTGGTTGCAATGGTGAAGGTGAGGACAGCCAGGAGAAATCAGCTATAACTGGTCAAATCATGGTGGAAAGTAAAGAAGAAGAGGGTGACTTCCTCATGCAAAGCAGCCCTGTCTCTATCAGTGCACCAGAATCATTAATCTCAGCAACGTCACAATGGCACAGGAAAACTCAGAGTCAAATGGAGACACCACAGAATGCGGTGAATGCACCATGATGTGCATTGAGTCTACCACCACCTGCATCTCAAAAGTCACGTGCATCAGTGGCCCCACAAAAGAAGACAATCCAGGCTACAATTACAGGCATGTTTAGGCAGGAGGGGCCCTATGACTGCAAAAAAACAATGCCGCTTGTGTACAATGGGAAGCTGGCAAAAAACTGTTAGCGCTGGACCTCCTCCTTTTTTCTTTTGTGAAAATAGTGGGATTCTTAGAGTTTGTGGTAGCCCTCTGCCCAAAATAGAAGCTTTCAAGCCGGACCTATTTTGCCAGAATTGCTGTTCCAGTGCTGCATCACTATGTACTGCAATTGGTTGGACAAACTATGCATCAAAGTGTTGTCCACACTATCTACTTGATGACATACATGTGAACCAGTTTTCAGGCGACATGGGGATTACAGCACACTGGATGTATCTCCTGAGGATAAAACAAAAGTTATCTATAGGTCAGAAGTTTTGAAAGATTAAAGGAATGAAGTACTGGGTGGTGACAGAGTTGCACTAGGGTGGAAGGGAAACACATTTTTTAAGTTTGACAACTTTGTAAATGCGGCATTAACCCCTTAGCTGCTGGGCCATTTCCCCCCCCCACCCCCAGTGCTGAGCCCTTTTTTGGCTATTTGGGGTAGTTCGCGCTTAGGCCCTCATAACTTTTTGTACACATAAGCTAACCAAGCCAAATTTGCGTCCTTTTTTTCCAACATCCTAGGGATTCTAGAGGTACCCAGACTTTGTGGGTTCCCATGAAGGAGGCCAAGAAATTGGTCAAAATACAGGGAAAATTGTGTTTTTTAAAAAAAAATGGAAAAAGTGGCTGCAGAAGAAGGCTTGTGGTTTTTCCCCTGAAAATGGCATCAACAAAAGGTTTGCGGTGCTAAATTCAGCAGCTTCCCAGCTTTCAGGAAGAGGCAGACATGAATCAGAAAACCCAATTGTTCAACACAATTTTGGCATTTTACTGGGACATACCCAATTTTTGCAATTTTTTGTGCTTTCAGCCTCCTTCCAGTCAGTGACAGAAATGGGCATGAAACCAATGCTGGATACCAGAAACCGAAACATTTCTAAAAAGTAAATAAAATTCTGAATTCAGCAAGGGGTCATTTGTGTAGATCCTACAAGGGTTTCCTACAGAAAATAACAACTGAAAAAGACAAATATTGAAATTGAGGTGAAAAAAACATAAATGTTTCTCTACGTTTTACTCTGTAACTTTTCCCTGCAATGTCAGATTATCGAAAGCAATATACCGTTACGTCTGCTGGACTCCTCTGGTTGCGGGGATATATAGGGCTTGTAGGTTCATCAAGAACCCAAGGAACCCAGAGCCAATAAATGAGCTGCACCCTGCAGTGCGTTTTCATTCTATACTGGGTATACAGCAATTCATTTGCTGAAATATAAAGAGTAAAAAATAGCTATCAAGAAAACCTTTGTATTTCCAAAAAGGGCACAAGATAAGGTGTTGAGGAGCAGTGGTTATTTGCACATCTCTGAATTACGGGGTGACCATACTAGCATGTGAATTACAGGGCATTTCTCAAATAGATGTATTTTTTACACACTCTCCTATATTTGGAAGGAAAAAATGTAGAGAAAGACAAGGGGCAATAACACTTGTTTTGATAATCTATGTTCCCCCAAGTCTCCCGATAAAAATGATACCTCACTTGTGTGGGTAGGCCTAGCGCCAGCGACAGGAAACGCCCCCAAGCGCAACGTGGACACATCCAAATTTTTTAAAGAAAACAGAAGTGTTTTTTGCGAAGTGCCTACCTGTAGATTTTGGCCTCTAGCTCAGCCGGCACCTAGGGAAACCTACCAAACCTGTGCATTTTTGAAAACTAGAGTCCTAGGGGAATCCAAGATGGGGTGACTTGCGGGCTCGGACCAGGTTCTGTTACCCAGAATCCTTTGCAAACCTCAAAATTTGGCTAAAAAAACACATGTTCCTCACATTTCTGTGGCAGAAAGTTCTGGAATCTGAGAGGAGCCACAAATTTCCTTCCACCCAGCGTTCCCCCAAGTCTCCTGATAAAAATGATACCTCACTTGTGTGGGTAGGCCTAGCGCCCGCGACAGGAAACGCCCCAAAGCGCAACGTGGACACATCCAAATTTTTGGAAGAAAACAGAGGTGTTTTTTGCGAAGTGCCTACCTGTAGATTTTGGCCTCTAGCTCAGCCGGCACCTAGGGAAACCTACCAAACCTGTGCATTTCTGAAAGCTAGAGACCTAGGGGAATCCAAGATGGGGTGACTTGCTGGGCTCGGACCAGGTTCTGTTACCCAGAATCCTTTGCAAACCTCAAAATTTGGCTAAAAAAACACATGTTCCTCACATTTCTGTGGCAGAAAGTTCTGGAATCTGAGAGGAGCCACAAATTTCCTTCCACCCAGCGTTCCCCCAAGTCTCCCGATAAAAATGATACCTCACTTGTGTGGGTAGGCCTAGCGCCCGTGACAGGAAATGCCCCAAAGAGCAACGTGGACACATCCAAATTTTTGGAAGAAAACAGAGGTGTTTTTTGCGAACTGCCTACCTGTAGATTTTGGCCTCCAGCTCAGCCGGCACCTAGGGAAACCTACCAAACCTGTGCATTTCTGAAAACTAGAGACCTAGGGAAATCCAAGATGGGGTGACTTGCGGGGCTCGGACCAGGTTCTGTTACCCAGAATCCTTTGCAAACCTCAAAATGTGGCTAAAAAAACACATGTTCCTCACATTTCTGTGGCAGAAAGTTCTGGAATCTGACAAGAGCCACAAATTTCCTTCCACCCAGCGTTCCCCCAAGTCTCCCTATAAAAATGATACCTCACTTGTGTGGGTAGGCCTAGCGCCCGCGACAGGAAACGCCCCAAAACGCAACGTGGACACATCCAAATTTTTGGAAGAAAACAGAGGTGTTTTTTGCGAAGTGCCTACCTGTAGATTTTGGCCTCTAGCTCAGCCGGCACCTAGGGAAACCTACCAAACCTGTGCATTTCTGAAAACTAGAAACCTAGGGGAATCCAAGATTGGGTGACTTGCGGGGCTCGGACCAGGTTCTGTTACCCAGAATCCTTTGCAAACCTCAAAATTTGGCTAAAAAAACACATGTTCCTCACATTTGTGTGGCAGAAAGTTCTGGAATCGGAGAGGAGCCACAAATTTCCTTCCACCCAGCTTTCCCCCAAGTCTCCCGATAAAACAGATACCTCACTTGTGTGGGTAGGCCTAGCATCCGCGACAGGAAATGCCCCAAAGCGCAACGTGGGAAGATCAAATATTTTGAAAGAAAACAGAGGTGTTTTTTGCAAAGTGCCTACCTGTAGATTTTGGCCTCTAGCTCAGCCGTCACCTAGGGAAACCTACCAAACCTGTGCATTTTTTAAAACTAGAGACCTAGGGGAATCCAAGATGGGGTGACTTACGGGGCTCGGACCAGGTTCTGTTACCCAGAATCCATTGCAAACCTCAAAATTTGGCTAAAAAAACACATGTTCCTCACATTTCTGTGGCGGAAAGTTCTGGAATCTGAGAGGAGCCACAAATTTCCTTCCACCCAGCGTTCCCCCAAGTCTCCCCATAAAAATGATCCCTCACTTGTGTGGGTAGGCCTAGCGCCCGCGACAGGAAACGCCCCAAAGCCCAACGTGGACACATCCACATTTTTGGAAGAAAACAGTGGTGTTTTTTGAGAAGTGCCTACCTGTAGATTTTGGCCTCCAGCTCAGCCGGCACCTAGGGAAACCTACCAAACATGTGCATTTCTGAAAACTATAGACCTAGGGGAATCCAAGATGGGGTGACTTGCGGGGCTTGGACCATGTTCTGTTACCCAGAATCCTTTGCAAACCTCAAAATCTGGCTAAAAAAACACATGTTCCTCACATTTCTGTGGCAGAAAGTTCTGGAATCTGACAAGAGCCACAAATTTCCTTCCACCCAGCGTTCCCCCAAGTCTCCCTATAAAAATTATACCTCACTTGTGTGGGTAGGCCTAGCGCCCGCGACAGGAAACGCCCCAAAGCGCAACGTGGACACATCCAAATTTTTGGAAGAAAACAGAGGTGTTTTTTGCGAAGTGCCTACCTGTAGATTTTGGCCTCTAGCTCAGCCGGCACCTAGGGAAACCTACCAAACCTGTGCATTTCTGAAAACTAGAAACCTAGGGGAATCCAAGATGGGGTGACTTGTGGGGCTCGGACCAGGTTCTGTTACCCAGAATCCTTTGCAAACCTCAAAATTTGGCTAAAAAAACACATGTTCCTCACATTTTTGTGGCAGAAAGTTCTGGAATCTGAGAGGAGCCACAAATTTCCTTCCACCCAGCGTTCCCCCAAGTCTCCCGATAAAAATGATACCTCACTTGTGTGGGAAGGCCTAGTGCCCGCGACAGGAAAAGCTCCAAAGCGCAACGTGGACACATCCACATTTTTGGAAGAAAACAGAGGTGTTTTTTGCGAAGTGCCTACCTGTAGATTTTGGCCTCTAGATCAGCCGGCACCTAGGGAAACCTACCAAACCTGTGCATTTCTGAAATCTAGAGACCTAGGGGAATCCAAGATGGGGTGACTTGCTGGGCTCGGACCAGGTTCTGTTACCCAGAATCCTTTGCAAACCTCAAAATTTGGCTAAAAAAACACATGTTCCTCACATTTGTGTGGCAGAAAGTTCTGGAATCTGAGAGGAGCCACAAATTTCCTTCCACCCAGCGTTCCCCCAAGTCTCCTGATAAAACAGATACCTCACTTGTGTGGGTAGGCCTAGCATCCGCGACAGGAAATGCCCCAAAGCGCAACGTGGAAACATCAAATATTTTGAAAGAAAACAGAGGTGTTTTTTGCAAAGTGCCTACCTGTAGATTTTGGCCTCTAGCTCAGCCGGCACCTAGGGAAACCTACCAAACCTGTGCATTTTTGAAAACTAGGGACCTAGGGGAATCCAAGATGGGGTGACTTACGGGGCTCGGACCAGGTTCTGTTACCCAGAATCCATTGCAAACCTCAAAATTTGGCTAAAAAAACACATGTTCCTCACATTTCTGTGGCGGAAAGTTCTGGAATCTGAGAGGAGCCACAAATTTCCTCCCACCCAGCGTTCCCCCAAGTCTCCCGATAAAACAGATACCTCACTTGTGTGGGTAGGCCTAGCGCCCGCGACAGGAAACGCCCCAAAGCGCAACGTGGACACATCCAAATTTTTGGAAGAAACCAGAGGTGTTTTTTGTGAAGTGCCTACCTGTAGAATTTGGCCTCTAGCTCAGCCGGCACCTAGGGAAACCTACCAAACCTGTGCATTTCTGAAAACTAGAGACCTACGGGAATCCAAGATGGGGTGACTTGCGGGGCTCGGACCAGGTTCTGTTACCCAGAATCCATTGCAAACCTCAAAATTTGGCTAAAAAAACACATGTTCCTCACATTTCTGTGGCAGAAAGTTCTGGAATCTGAGAGGAGCCACAAATTTCCTTCCACCCAGCGTTCCCCCAAGTCTCCTGATAAAAATGATACCTCACTTGTGTGGGTAGGCCTAGCGCCTGCGACAGGAAACGCTCCAAAGTGCAACGTGGACACATCCAAATTTTTGGAAGAAAACAGAGGTGTTTTTTGCGAAGTGCCTACCTGTAGATTTTAGCCTCTAGCTCAGCCGGCACCTAGGGAAACCTACCAAACCTGTGCATTTCTGAAAGCTAGAGACCTAGGGGAATCCAAGATGGGGTGACTTGCTGGGCTCGGACCAGGTTCTGTTACCCAGAATCCTTTGCAAACCTCAAAATTTGGCTACAAAAACACATGTTCCTCACATTTCTGTGGCAGAAAGTTCTGGAATCTGAGAGGAGCCACAAATTTCCTTCCACCCATCGTTTCCCCAAGTCTCCCGATAAAAATGATACCTCAATTGTGTGGGGAGGCCTAGCGCCCGTGACAGGAAACGCCCCAAAGCGCAATGTGGACACATCCACATTTTTGGAAGAAAACAGAGGTGTTTTTTGCGAATTGCCTATCTGTAGATTTTGGCCTCTAGCTCAGCCGGCACCTAGGGAAACCTACCAAACCTTTGCATTTCTGAAAACTAGAGACCTAGGGGAATCTAAGATGGGGTGACTTGCGGGGCTCGGACCAGGTTCTGTTACCCAGAATCCATTGCAAACCTCAAAATTTGGCTAAAAAAACACATGTTCCTCACATTTCTGTGGCAGAAAGTTCTGGAACCTGAGAGGAGTCACAAATTTCCTTCCACCCAGTGTTCCCCCAAGTCTCCCGATAAAAATGATACCTCACTTGTGTGGGTAGGCCTAGCGCCCGCGACAGGAAACGCCCCAAAGCGCAACGTGGACACATCCAAATTTTTGGAAGAAAACAGAGGTGTTTTTTGCGAAGTGCCTACCTGTAGATTTTGGCCTCTAGCTCAGCCAGCACCTAGGGAAACCTACCAAACCTGTGCATTTCTGAAAACTAGAGACCTAGGGGAATCCAAGATGGGGTGACTTGCGGGGCTCGGATCAGGTTCTGTTACCCAGAATCCATTGCAAACTTCAAAATTTTGCTAAAAAAACACATGTTCCTCAAATTTCTGTGGCAGAAAGTTCTGGAATCTGAGAGGAGCCACAAATTTCCTTCCACACAGCGTTCCCCCAAGTCTCCCGATAAAAATGATGCCTCACTTGTGTGGGTAGCCCTAGCGCCCACGACAGGAAACGCCCCAAGGTGCAACGTGGACACATCCACATTTTTGGAAGAAAACAGTGGTGTTTTTTGCGAAGTGCCTACCTGTAGATTTTGGCCTCTAGCTCAGCCGGCACCTAGGGAAACCTACCAAACCTGTGCATTTCTGAAAACTAGAGACCTAGGGGAATCCAAGATGGGGTGACTTGCGGGGCTCGGACCCGGTTCTGTTACCCAGAATCCTTTGCAAACCTCAAAATCTGGCTAAAAAAACACATGTTCCTCACATTTCTGTGGCAGAAAGTTCTGGAATCTGAGAGGAGCCACAAATTTCCTTCCACCCACTGTTTCCCCAAGTCTCCAGATAAAAATGATACCTCACTTGTGTGGGTAGGCCTAGCGCCTGCGACAGGAAACGCCCCAAAGCGCAACGTGGACACATCCACATTTTTGGAAGAAAACAGAGGTGTTTTTTGCGAAGTGCCTACCTGTAGATTTTGGCCTCTAGCTCAGCCGGCACCTAGGGAAACCTACCAAACCTGTGCATTTCTGAAAACTAGAGACCTAGGGGAATCCAAGATGGGGTGACTTGCGGGGCTCGGATCAGGTTCTGTTACCCAGAATCCATTGCAAACCTCAAAATTTGGCTAAAAAAACACATGTTCCTCAAATTTCTGTGGCAGAAAGTTCTGGAATCTGAGAGGAGCCACAAATTTCCTTCCACACAGCGTTCCCCCAAGTCTCCCGATAAAAATGATACCTCACTTGTGTGGGTAGGCCTAGCGCCCACGACAGGAAACACCCTAAAGCGCAACGTGGACACATCCACATTTTTGGAAGAAAACGGAGGTGTTTTTTGCGAAGTGCCTACCTGTAGATTTTGGCCTCTAGCTCAGCCGGCACCTAGGGAAACCTACCAAACCTGTGCATTTCTGAAAACTAGAGTCCTAGGGGAATCCAAGATGGGGTGACTTGCGGGGCTCGGACCAGGTTCTGTTACCCAGAATCCATTGCAAACCTCAAAATTTGGCTAAAAAAACACATGTTCCTTACATTTCTGTGGCAGAAAGTTCTGGAATCTGAGAGGAGCCACAAATTTCCTTCCACCCAGCATTCCCCCAAGTCTCCTGATAAAAATGATACCTCACTTGTGTGGGTAGGCCGAGCGCCCGCGACAGGAAACGCTCCAAAGCGCAACGTGGACACATCCACATTTTGGAAGAAAACAGAGGTGTTTTTTGCGAAGTGCCTACCTGTAGATTTTGGCCTCTAGCTCAGCCGGCACCTAGGGAATCCTACCAAACCTGTGCATTTCTGAAAGCTAGAGACCTAGGGGAATCCAAGATGGGGTGACTTGCTGGGCTCGGACCAGGTTCTGTTACCCAGAATCCTTTGCAAACCTCAAAATTTGGCTAAAAAAACACATGTTCCTCACATTTCTGTGGCAGAAAGTTCTGGAATCTGAGAGGAGCCACAAATTTCCTTCCACCCAGCGTTCCCCCAAGTCTCCTGATAAAAATGATACCTCACTTGTGTGGGTAGGCCTAGCGCCCGCAACAGGAAACGCCCCAAAGCGCAACGTGGACACATCCACATTTTTGGAAGAAAACAGAGGTGTTTTTTGCGAAGTGCCTACCTGTAGATTTTGGCCTCTAGCTCAGCCGGCACCTAGGGAAACCTACCAAACCTGTGCATTTCTGAAAGCTAAAGACCTAGGGGAATCCAAGATGGGGTGACTTGCTGGGCTCGGACCAGGTTCTGTTACCCAGAACCCTTTGCAAACCTCAAAATTTGGCTAAAAAAACACATGTTCCTCACATTTGTGTGGCAGAAAGTTCTGGAATCTGAGAGGAGCCACAAATTTCCTTCCACCCACTGTTTCCCTAAGTCTCCCGATACAAATTATACCTCACTTGTGTGGGTAGGCCTAGCGCCCGCGACAGGAAACGCCCCAAAGCGCAACGTGGACACATCCAAATTTTTGGAAGAAAACAGGTGTTTTTTGCGAAGTGCCTACCTGTAGATTTTGGCCTCTAGCTCAGCCGGCACCTAGGGAAACCTACCAAACCTGTGCATTTCTGAAAACTAGAGACCTAGGGGAATCCAAGATGGGGTGACTTGTGGGGCTCGGACCAGGTTCTGTTACCCAGAATCCTTTGCAAACCTCAAAATTTGGCTAAAAAAACACATGTTCCTCACATTTCTGTGGCAGAAAGTTCTGGAATCTGAGAGGAGCCACAAATTTCCTTCCACCCACTGTTTCCCTAAGTCTCCCGACACAAATGATACCTCACTTGTGTGGGTAGGCCTAGCGCCCGCGACAGGAAACGCCCCAAAGCGCAACGTGGACACATCCAAATTTTTGGAAGAAAACAAGTGTTTTTTGCGAAGTGCCTACCTGTAGATTTTGGCCTCTAGCTCAGCCGGCACCTAGGGAAACCTACCAAACCTGTGCATTTCTGAAAACTAGAGACCGAGGGGAATCCAAGATGGGGTGACTTGCGGGGCTCGGATCAGGTTCTGTTACCCAGAATCCATTGCAAACCTCAAAATTTGGCTAAAAAAACACATGTTCCTCAAATTTCTGTGGCAGAAAGTTCTGGAATCTGAGAGGAGCCACAAATTTCCTTCCACACAGCGTTCCCCCAAGTCTCCCGATAAAAATGATACCTCACTTGTGTGGGTAGGCCTAGCGCCCGCGACAGGAAACGCTCCAAAGCGCAACGTGGACACATCCAAACTTTTGGAAGAAAACAGAGGTGTTTTTTGCGAAGTGCCGACCTGTAGATTTTGGCCTCTAGCTCAGCCGGCACCTAGGGAAACCTACCAAACCTGTGCATTTCTGAAAGCTAGAGATCCTAGGGAATCCAAGATGCGGTGACTTGCTGGGCTCGGACCAGGTTCTGTTACCCAGAATCCTTTGCAAACCTCAAAATTTGGCTACAAAAACACATGTTCCTCACATTTCTGTGGCAGAAAGTTCTGGAATCTGAGAGGAGCCACAAATTTCCTTCCACCCATTGTTTCCCCAAGTCTCCCGATAAAAATTATACCTCACTTGTTTGGGTAGGCCTAGCGCCCGCGACAGGAAATGCCCCAAAGCGCAACGTGGACACATCCAAATTTTTGGAAGAAAACAGAGGTGTTTTTTGCGAAGTGCCTACCTGTAGATTTTGGCCTCTAGCTCAGCCGGCACCTGGAGAAACCTACCAAACCTGTGCATTTCTGAAAACTAGAGACGTAGGGGAATCCAAGATGGGGTGACTTGCGGGGCTCGGACCAGATTCTGTTACCCAGAATCCTTTGCAAACCTCAAAATTTGGCTAAAAAAACACATGTTCCTCACATTTCTGTGGCAGAAAGTTCTGGAATCTGAGAGGAGTCACAAATTTCCTTCCACCCAGCGTTCCCCCAAGTCTCCCCATAAAAATGATACCTCACTTGTGTCGGTAGGCCTAGCGCCCGCGACAGGAAACGTCCCAAAGCGCAACGTGGACACATCCAAATTTTTGGAAGAAAACAGAGGAGTTTTTTGCGAAGTGCCTACCTGTAGATTTTGGCCTCTAGCTCAGCCGGCACCTAGGGAAACCTACCAAACCTGTGCATTTCTAAAAACTAGAGACCTAGGGGAATCCAAGATGGGGTGACTTGCGGGGCTCGGACCAGGTTCTGTTACCCAGAATCCTTTGCAAACCTCAAAATTTGGCTAAAAAAACACATGTTCCTCACATTTGTGTGGCAGAAAGTTCTGGAATCTGAGAGGAGCCACAAATTTCCTTCCACCCAGCATTCCCCCAAGTCTCCTGATAAAAATGATACCTCACTTGTGTGGGTAGGCCTAGCGCCCACGACAGGAAACGCTCCAAAGCGCAACGTGGACACATCCACATTTTTGGAAGAAAACAGAGGTGTTTTTTGCGAAGTGCCTACCTGTAGATTTTGGCCTCTAGCTCAGCCGGCAACTAGGGAATCCTACCAAACCAGTGCATTTCTGAAAGCTAGAGACCTAGGGGAATCCAAGATGGGGTGACTTGCTGGGCTCGGACCAGGTTCTGTTACCCAGAATCCTTTGCAAACCTCAAAATTTGGCTAAAAAAACACATGTTCCTCACATTTCTGTGGCAGAAAGTTCTGGAATCTGTGAGGAGCCACAAATTTCCTTCCACCCAGCGTTCCCCCAAGTCTCCTGATAAAAATTATACCTCACTTGTGTGGGTAGGCCTAGCGCCCGCAACAGGAAACGCCCCAAAGAGCAACGTGGACACATCCACATTTTTGGAAGAAAACAGAGGTGTTTTTTGCGAAGTGCCTACCTGTAGATTTTGGCCTCTAGCTCAGCCGGCACCTAGGGAAACCTACCAAACCTGTGCATTTCTGAAAGCTAAAGACCTAGGGGAATCCAAGATGGGGTGACTTGCTGGGCTCGGACGAGGTTCTGTTACCCAGAATCCTTTGCAAACCTCAAAATTTGGCTAAAAAAACACATGTTCCTCACATTTCTGTGGCAGAAAGTTCTGGAATCTGAGAGGAGCTACAAATTTCCTTCCACCCACTGTTTCCCTAAGTCTCCCGATACAAATGATACCTCACTTGTGTGGGTAGGCCTAGCGCCCGCGACAGGAAACGCCCCAAAGCGCAACATGGACACATCCAAATTTTTTGAAGAAAACAGAGGTGTTTTTTGCGAAGTGCCTACCTGTAGATTTTGGCCTCTAGCTCAGCCGGCACCTAGGGAAACCTACCAAACCTGTGCATTTCTGAAAACTAGAGACCTACGGGAATCCAAGATGGGGTGACTTGCGGGGCTCGGACCAGGTTCTGTTACCCAGAATCCTTTGCAAACCTCAAAATTTGGCTAAAAAAACACATGTTCCTCACATTTGTGTGGCAAAAAGTTCTGGAATCTGAGAGGAGCCACAAATTTCCTTCCACCCACTGTTTCCCTAAGTCTCCCGATACAAATGATACCTCACTTGTGTGGGTAGGCCTAGCGCCCGCGACAGGAAACGCCCCAAAGCGCAACGTGGACACATCCAAATTTTTGGAAGAAAACAGGTGTTTTTTGCGAAGTGCCTACCTGTAGATTTTGGCCTCTAGCTCAGCCGGCACCTAGGGAAACCTACCAAACCTGTGCATTTCTGAAAACTAGAGACCTAGGGGAATCCAAGATGGGGTGACTTGCGGGGCTCGGACCAGGTTCTGTTACCCAGAATCCTTTGCAAACCTCAAAATTTGGCTAAAAAAACACATGTTTCTCACATTTCTGTGGCAGAAAGTTCTGGAATCTGAGAGGAGCCACAAATTTCCTTCCACCCACTGTTTCCCTAAGTCTCCCGATACAAATGATACCTCACTTGTGTGGGTAGGCCTAGCGCCCGCGACAGGAAACGCCCCAAAGCGCAACGTGGACACATCCAAATTTTTGGAAGAAAACAGGTGTTTTTTGCGAAGTGCCTACCTGTAGATTTTGGCCTCTAGCTCAGCCGGCACCTAGGGAAACCTACCAAACCTGTGCATTTCTGAAAACTAGAGACCTAGGGGAATCCAAGATGGGGTGACTTGCGGGGCTCGGACCAGGTTCTGTTACCCAGAATCCTTTGCAAACCTCAAAATTTGGCTAAAAAAACACATGTTTCTCACATTTCTGTGGCAGAAAGTTCTGGAATCTGAGAGGAGCCACAAATTTCCTTCCACCCACTGTTTCCCTAAGTCTCCCGATACAAATGATACCTCACTTGTGTGGGTAGGCCTAGCGCCCGCGACAGGAAACGCCCCAAAGCGCAACGTGGACACATCCAAATTTTTGGAAGAAAACAGGTGTTTTTTGCGAAGTGCCTACCTGTAGATTTTGGCCTCTAGCTCAGCCGGCACCTAGGGAAACCTACCAAACCTGTGCATTTCTGAAAACTAGAGACCGAGGGGAATCCAAGATGGGGTGACTTGCGGGGCTCGGATCAGGTTCTGTTACCCAGAATCCATTGCAAACCTCAAAATTTGGCTAAAAAAACACATGTTCCTCAAATTTCTGTGGCAGAAAGTTCTGGAATCTGAGAGGAGCCACAAATTTCCTTCCACACAGCGTTCCCCCAAGTCTCCCGATAAACATGATACCTCACTTGTGTGGGTAGGCCTAGCGCCCGCGACAGGAAACGCTCCAAAGCGCAACGTGGACACATCCAAACTTTTGGAAGAAAACAGAGGTGTTTTTTGCGAAGTGCCGACCTGTAGATTTTGGCCTCTAGCTCAGCCGGCACCTAGGGAAACCTACCAAACCTGTGCATTTCTGAAAGGTAGAGACCCTAGGGAATCCAAGATGCGTGACTTGCAGGGCTCGGACCAGGTTCTGTTACCCAGAATCCTTTGCAAACCTCAAAATTTGGCTACAAAAACACATGATCCTCACATTTCTGTGGCAGAAAGTTCTGGAATCTGAGAGGAGCCACAAATTTCCTTCCACCCATTGTTTCCCCAAGTCTCCCGATAAAAATTATACCTCACTTGTGTGGGTAGGCCTAGCGCCCGCGACAGGAAATGCCCCAAAGCGCAACGTGGACACATCCAAATTTTTGGAACAAAACAGAGGTGTTTTTTGCGAAGTGCCTACCTGTAGATTTTGGCCTCTAGCTCAGCCGGCACCTGGGGAAACCTACCAAACCTGTGCATTTCTGAAAACTAGAGACGTAGGGGAATCCAAGATGGGGTGACTTGCGGGGCTCGGACCAGATTCTGTTACCCAGAATCCTTTGCAAACCTCAAAATTTGGCTGAAAAAACACATGTTCCTCATATTTCTGTGGCAGAAAGTTCTGGAATCTGAGAGGAGTCACAAATTTCCTTCCACCCAGCGTTCCCCCAAGTCTCCCGATAAAAATGATACCTCACTTGTGTGGGTAGGCCTAGCGCCCGCGACAGGAAACGTCCCAAAGCGCAACGTGGACACATCCAAATTTTGGGAAGAAAACAGAGGTGTTTTTTGCGAAGTGCCTACCTGTAGATTTTGGCCTCTAGCTCAGCCGGCACCTAGGGAAACCTACCAAACCTGTGCATTTCTAAAAACTAGAGACCTAGGGGAATCCAAGATGGGGTGACTTGCGGGGCTCGGACCAGGTTCTGTTACCCAGAATCCTTTGCAAACCTCAAAATTTGGCTAAAAAAACACATGTTCCTCACATTTGTGTGGCAGAAAGTTCTGGAATCTGAGAGGAGCCACAAATTTCCTTCCACCCAGCATTCCCCCAAGTCTCCTGATAAAAATGATACCTCACTTGTGTGGGTAGGCCTAGCGCCCGCGACAGGAAACGCTCCAAAGCGCAACGTGGACACATCCTCATTTTTGGAAGAAAACAGAGGTGTTTTTTGCAAAGTGCCTACCTGTAGATTTTGGCCTCTAGCTCAGCCGGCACCTAGGGAATCCTACCAAACCTGTGCATTTCTGAAAGCTAGAGACCTAGGGGAATCCAAGATGGGGTGACTTGCTGGGCTCGGACCAGGTTCTGTTACCCAGAATCCTTTGCAAACCTCAAAATTTGGCTAAAAAAACACATGTTCCTCACATTTGTGTGGCAGAAAGTTCTGGAATCTGAGAGGAGCCACAAATTTCCTTCCACCCACTGTTTCCCTAAGTCTCCCGATACAAATGATACCTCACTTGTGTGGGTAGGCCTAGCGCCCGCGACAGGAAACGCCCCAAAGCGCAACGTGGACACATCCAAATTTTTGGAAGAAAACAGGTGTTTTTTGCGAAGTGCCTACCTGTAGATTTTGGCCTCTAGCTCAGCCGGCACCTAGGGAAACCTACCAAACCTGTGCATTTCTGAAAACTAGAGACCGAGGGGAATCCAAGATGGGGTGACTTGCGGGGCTCGGATCAGGTTCTGTTACCCAGAATCCATTGCAAACCTCAAAATTTGGCTAAAAAAACACATGTTCCTCAAATTTCTGTGGCAGAAAGTTCTGGAATCTGAGAGGAGCCACAAATTTCCTTCCACACAGCGTTCCCCCAAGTCTCCCGATAAAAATGATACCTCACTTGTGTGGGTAGGCCTAGCGCCCGCGACAGGAAACGCTCCAAAGCACAACGTGGACACATCCAAATTTTTGGAAGAAAACAGAGGTGTTTTTTGCGAAGTGCCTACCTGTAGATTTTGGCCTCTAGCTCAGCCGGCACCTGGGGAAACCTACCAAACCTGTGCATTTCTGAAAGCTAGAGACCTAGGGGAATCCAAGATGGGGTGACTTGCTGGGCTCGGACCAGGTTCTGTTACCCAGAATCCTTTGCAAACCTCAAAATTTGGCTAAAAAAACACATGTTCCTCACATTTCAGTGGCAGAAAGTTCTGGAATCTGAGAGGAGCCACAAATTTCCTTCCACCCAGCGTTCCCCCAAGTCTCCCGGTAAAAATGATACCTCACTTGTGTGGGTAGGCCTAGCGCCCGCGACAGGAAACGCTCCAAAGTGCAACGTGGACACATCCAAATTTTTGGAAGAAAACAGAGGTGTTTTTTGCGAAGTGCCTACCTGTAGATTTTAGCCTCTAGCTCAGCCGGCACCTAGGGAAACCTACCAAACCTGTGCATTTCTGAAAGCTAGAGACCTAGGGGAATCCAAGATGGGGTGACTTGCGGGGCTCGGACCAGGTTCTGTTACCCAGAATCCTTTGCAAACCTCAAAATTTGGCTTCAAAAAAACATGTTCCTCACATTTCTGTGGCAGAAAGTTCTGGAATCTGAGAGGAGCCACAAATTTCCTTCCTCCCATCGTTTCCCCAAGTCTCCCGATAAAAATGATACCTCACTTGTGTGGGGAGGCCTAGCGCCCGTGACAGGAAACGCCCCAAAGCGCAATGTGGACACATCCAAATTTTTGGAAGAAAACAGAGGTGTTTTTTGCGAAGTGCCTACCTGTAGATTTTGGCCTCTAGCTCAGCCGGCACCTAGGGAAACCTACCAAACCTGTGCATTTCTGAAAACTAGAGACCTAGGGGAATCCAAGATGGGGTGACTTGCGGGGCTCGGACCAGGTTCTGTTACCCAGAATCAATTGCAAACCTCAAAATTTGGCTAAAAAAACACATGTTCCTCACATTTCTGTGACAGAAAGTTCTGGAATCTGAGAGGAGTCACACATTTCCTTCCACCCAGCGTTCCCCCAAGTCTCCCGATAAAAATTATACCTCACTTGTGTGGGTAGGCCTAGCGCCCGCGACAGGAAAAGCTCCAAAGCGCAACGTGGACACATCCACATTTTTGGAAGAAAACAGAGGTGTTTTTTGCGAAGTGCCTACCTGTAGATTTTGGCCTCTAGCTCAGCCGGCACCTAAGGAAACCTACCAAACCTGTGCATTTCTGAAAACTAGAGACCTAGGGGAATCCAAGATGGGGTGACTTGCGGGGCTCGGACCAGGTTCTGTTAACCAGAATCCTTTACAAACCTCAAAATTTGGTAAAAAAACACATGTTCCTCACATTTGTGTGGCAGAAAGTTCTGGAATCAGAGAGGACCCACAAATTTCCTTCCACCCAGCGTTCCCCCAAGTCTCCCGATAAAACAGATACCTCACTTGTGTGGGTAGGCCTAGCGCCCGCGACAGGAAACGCCCCAAAGCGCAACGTGGACACATCCAAATTTTTGGATGAAAACAGAGGTGTTTTTTGCGAAGTGCCTACCTGTAGATTTTGGCCTCTAGCTCAGCCAGCACCTAGGGAAACCTACCAAACCTGTGCATTTCTGAAAACTAGAGACCTAGGGGAATCCAAGATGGGGTGACTTGCGGGGCTCGGATCAGATTCTGTTACCCAGAATCCATTGCAAACCTCAAAATTTGGCTAAAAAAACACATGTTCCTCAAATTTCTGTGGCAGAAAGTTCTGGAATCTGAGAGGAGCCACAAATTTCCTTCCACACAGCGTTCCCCCAAGTCTCCCGATAAAAATGATACCTCACTTGTGTGGGTAGGCCTAGCGCCCGCGACAGGAAACGCTCCAAAGCACAACGTGGACACATCCAAATTTTTGGAAGAAAACAGAGGTGTTTTTTGCGAAGTGCCTACCTGTAGATTTTGGCCTCTAGCTCAGCCGGCACCTGGGGAAACCTACCAAACCTGTGCATTTCTGAAAGCTAGAGACCTAGGGTAATCCAAGATGGGGTGACTTGCTGGGCTCGGACCAGGTTCTGTTACCCAGAATCCTTTGCAAACCTCAAAATTTGGCTAAAAAAACACATGTTCCTCACATTTCAGTGACAGAAAGTTCTGGAATCTGAGAGGAGCCACAAATTTCCTTCCACCCAGCGTTCCCCCAAGTCTCCCGGTAAAAATGATACCTCACTTGTGTGGGTAGGCCTAGCGCCCGCGACAGGAAACGCCCCAAAGCGCAACGTGGACACATCCAAATTTTGGGAAGAAAACAGAGGTGTTTTTTGCGAAGTGCCTACCTGTAGATTTTGGCCTCTAGCTCAGCCGGCACCTAGGGAAACCTACCAAACCTGTGCATTTCTAAAAACTAGAGACCTAGGGGAATCCAAGATGGGGTGACTTGCGGGGCTCGGACCAGGTTCTGTTACCCAGAATCCTTTGCAAACCTCAAAATTTGGCTAAAAAAACACATGTTCCTCACATTTGTGTGGCAGAAAGTTCTGGAATCTGAGAGGAGCCACAAATTTCCTTCCACCCAGCATTCCCCCAAGTCTCCTGATAAAAATGATACCTCACTTGTGTGGGTAGGCCTAGCGCCCGCGACAGGAAACGCTCCAAAGCGCAACGTGGACACATCCACATTTTTGGAAGAAAACAGAGGTGTTTTTTGCGAAGTGCCTACCTGTAGATTTTGGCCTCTAGCTCAGCCGGCACCTAGGGAATCCTACCAAACCTGTGCATTTCTGAAAGCTAGAGACCTAGGGGAATCCAAGATGGGGTGACTTGCTGGGCTCGGACCAGGTTCTGTTACCCAGAATCCTTTGCAAACCTCAAAATTTGGCTAAAAAAACACATGTTCCTCACATTTCTGTGGCAGAAAGTTCTGGAATCTGTGAGGAGCCACAAATTTCCTTCCACCCAGCGTTCCCCCAAGTCTCCTGATAAAAATGATACCTCACTTGTGTGGGTAGGCCTAGCGCCCGCAACAGGAAACGCCCCAAAGCGCAACGTGGACACATCCAAATTTTTGGAAGAAAACAGAGGTGTTTTTTGCGAAGTGCCTACCTGTAGATTTTGGACTCTAGCTCAGCCGGCACCTAGGGAAACCTACCAAACCTGTGCATTTCTGAAAGCTAAAGACCTAGGGGAATCCAAGATGGGGTGACTTGCTGGGCTCGGACCAGGTTCTGTTACCCAGAATCCTTTGCAAACCTCAAAATTTGGCTAAAAAAACACATGTTCCTCACATTTCTGTGGCAGAAAGTTCTGGAATCTGAGAGGAGCTACAAATTTCCTTCCACCCACTGTTTCCCTAAGTCTCCCGATACAAATGATACCTCACTTGTGTGGGTAGGCCTAGCGCCCGCGACAGGAAACGCCCCAAAGCGCAACGTGGACACATCCAAATTTTTGGAAGAAAACAGAGGTGTTTTTTGCGAAGTGCCTACCTGTAGATTTTGGCCTCCAGCTCAGCCGGCACCTAGGGAAACCTACCAAACCTGTGCATTTCTGAAAACTAGAGACCTAGGGGAATCCAAGATGGGGTGACTTGCGGGGCTCGGACCAGGTTCTGTTACCCAGAATCAATTGCAAACCTCAAAATTTGGCTAAAAAAACACATGTTCCTCACATTTCTGTGACAGAAAGTTCTGGAATCTGAGAGGAGTCACACATTTCCTTCCACCCAGCGTTCCCCCAAGTCTCCCGATAAAAATTATACCTCACTTGTGTGGGTAGGCCTAGCGCCCGCGACAGGAAAAGCTCCAAAGCGCAACGTGGACACATCCACATTTTTGGAAGAAAACAGAGGTGTTTTTTGCGAAGTGCCTACCTGTAGATTTTGGCCTCTAGCTCAGCCGGCACCTAAGGAAACCTACCAAACCTGTGCATTTCTGAAAACTAGAGACCTAGGGGAATCCAAGATGGGGTGACTTGCGGGGCTCGGACCAGGTTCTGTTAACCAGAATCCTTTACAAACCTCAAAATTTGGTAAAAAAACACATGTTCCTCACATTTGTGTGGCAGAAAGTTCTGGAATCAGAGAGGACCCACAAATTTCCTTCCACCCAGCGTTCCCCCAAGTCTCCCGATAAAACAGATACCTCACTTGTGTGGGTAGGCCTAGCGCCCGCGACAGGAAACGCCCCAAAGCGCAACGTGGACACATCCAAATTTTTGGATGAAAACAGAGGTGTTTTTTGCGAAGTGCCTACCTGTAGATTTTGGCCTCTAGCTCAGCCGGCACCTAGGGAAACCTACCAAACCTGTGCATTTCTGAAAACTAGAAACCTAGGGGAATCCAAGATGGGGTGACTTGAGGGGCTCGGATCAGATTCTGTTACCCAGAATCCATTGCAAACCTCAAAATTTGGCTAAAAAAAACACATGTTCCTCAAATTTCTGTGGCAGAAAGTTCTGGAATCTGAGAGGAGCCACAAATTTCCTTCCACACAGCGTTCCCCCAAGTCTCCCGATAAAAATGATACCTCACTTGTGTGGGTAGGCCTAGCGCCCGCGACAGGAAACGCTCCAAAGCACAACGTGGACACATCCAAATTTTTGGAAGAAAACAGAGGTGTTTTTTGCGAAGTGCCTACCTGTAGATTTTGGCCTCTAGCTCAGCCGGCACCTGGGGAAACCTACCAAACCTGTGCATTTCTGAAAGCTAGAGACCTAGGGGAATCCAAGATGGGGTGACTTGCTGGGCTCGGACCAGGTTCTGTTACCCAGAATCCTTTGCAAACCTCAAAATTTGGCTAAAAAAACACATGTTCCTCACATTTCAGTGACAGAAAGTTCTGGAATCTGAGAGGAGCCACAAATTTCCTTCCACCCAGCGTTCCCCCAAGTCTCCCGGTAAAAATGATACCTCACTTGTGTGGGTAGGCCTAGCGCCCGCGACAGGAAACGCCCCAAAGCGCAACGTGGACACATCCAAATTTTGGGAAGAAAACAGAAGTGTTTTTTGCGAAGTGCCTACCTGTAGATTTTGGCCTCTAGCTCAGCCGGCACCTAGGGAAACCTACCAAACCTGTGCATTTCTAAAAACTAGAGACCTAGGGGAATCCAAGATGGGGTGACTTGCGGGGCTCGGACCAGGTTCTGTTACCCAGAATCCTTTGCAAACCTCAAAATTTGGCTAAAAAAACACATGTTCCTCACATTTGTGTGGCAGAAAGTTCTGGAATCTGAGAGGAGCCACAAATTTCCTTCCACCCAGCATTCCCCCCAAGTCTCCTGATAAAAATGATACCTCACTTGTGTGGGTAGGCCTAGCGCCCGCGACAGGAAACGCTCCAAAGCGCAACGTGGACACATCCACATTTTTGGAAGAAAACAGAGGTGTTTTTTGCGAAGTGCCTACCTGTAGATTTTGGCCTCTAGCTCAGCCGGCACCTAGGGAATCCTACCAAACCTGTGCATTTCTGAAAGCTAGAGACCTAGGGGAATCCAAGATGGGGTGACTTGCTGGGCTCGGACCAGGTTCTGTTACCCAGAATCCTTTGCAAACCTCAAAATTTGGCTAAAAAAACACATGTTCCTCACATTTCTGTGGCAGAAAGTTCTGGAATCTGTGAGGAGCCACAAATTTCCTTCCACCCAGCGTTCCCCCAAGTCTCCTGATAAAAATGATACCTCACTTGTGTGGGTAGGCCTAGCGCCCGCAACAGGAAACGCCCCAAAGCGCAACGTGGACACATCCAAATTTTTGGAAGAAAACAGAGGTGTTTTTTGCGAAGTGCCTACCTGTAGATTTTGGCCTCTAGCTCAGCCGGCACCTAGGGAAACCTACCAAACCTGTGCATTTCTGAAAGCTAAAGACCTAGGGGAATCCAAGATGGGGTGACTTGCTGGGCTCGGACCAGGTTCTGTTACCCAGAATCCTTTGCAAACCTCAAAATTTGGCTAAAAAAACACATGTTCCTCACATTTCTGTGGCAGAAAGTTCTGGAATCTGAGAGGAGCTACAAATTTCCTTCCACCCACTGTTTCCCTAAGTCTCCCGATACAAATGATACCTCACTTGTGTGGGTAGGCCTAGCGCCCGCGACAGGAAACGCCCCAAAGCGCAACGTGGACACATCCAAATTTTTGGAAGAAAACAGAGGTGTTTTTTGCGAAGTGCCTACCTGTAGATTTTGGCCTCCAGCTCAGCCGGCACCTAGGGAAACCTACCAAACCTGTGCATTTCTGAAAACTAGAGACCTACGGGAATCCAAGATGAGGTGACTTGCGAGGCTCGGACCAGGTTCTGTTACCCAGAATCCTTTGCAAACCTCAAAATTTGGCTAAAAAAACACATGTTCCTCACATTTGTGTGGCAGAAAGTTCTGGAATCTGAGAGGAGCCACAAATTTCCTTCCACCCAGCATTCCCCCAAGTCTCCTGATAAAAATGATACCTCACTTGTGTGGGTAGGCCTAGCGCCCGCGACAGGAAACGCTCCAAAGCGCAACGTGGACACATCCACATTTTTGGAAGAAAACAGAGGTGTTTTTTGCGAAGTGCCTACCTGTAGATTTTGGCCTCTAGCTCAGCCGGCACCTAGGGAATCCTACCAAACCTGTGCATTTCTGAAAGCTAGAGACCTAGGGGAATCCAAGATGGGGTGACTTGCTGGGCTCGGACCAGGTTCTGTTACCCAGAATCCTTTGCAAACCTCAAAATTTGGCTAAAAAAACACATGTTCCTCACATTTCTGTGGCAGAAAGTTCTGGAATCTGTGAGGAGCCACAAATTTCCTTCCACCCAGCGTTCCCCCAAGTCTCCTGATAAAAATGATACCTCACTTGTGTGGGTAGGCCTAGCGCCCGCAACAGGAAACGCCCCAAAGCGCAACGTGGACACATCCAAATTTTTGGAAGAAAACAGAGGTGTTTTTTGCGAAGTGCCTACCTGTAGATTTTGGCCTCTAGCTCAGCCGGCACCTAGGGAAACCTACCAAACCTGTGCATTTCTGAAAGCTAAAGACCTAGGGGAATCCAAGATGGGGTGACTTGCTGGGCTCGGACCAGGTTCTGTTACCCAGAATCCTTTGCAAACCTCAAAATTTGGCTAAAAAAACACATGTTCCTCACATTTCTGTGGCAGAAAGTTCTGGAATCTGAGAGGAGCTACAAATTTCCTTCCACCCACTGTTTCCCTAAGTCTCCCGATACAAATGATACCTCACTTGTGTGGGTAGGCCTAGCGCCCGCGACAGGAAACGCCCCAAAGCGCAACGTGGACACATCCAAATTTTTGGAAGAAAACAGAGGTGTTTTTTGCGAAGTGCCTACCTGTAGATTTTGGCCTCCAGCTCAGCCGGCACCTAGGGAAACCTACCAAACCTGTGCATTTCTGAAAACTAGAGACCTACGGGAATCCAAGATGAGGTGACTTGCGAGGCTCGGACCAGGTTCTGTTACCCAGAATCCTTTGCAAACCTCAAAATTTGGCTAAAAAAACACATGTTCCTCACATTTCTGTGGCAGAATGTTCTGGAATCTGAGAGGAGCCACAAATTTCCTTCCACCCAGTGTTCCCCCAAGTCTCCCGATAAAACAGATACCTCAGTTGTGTGGGTAGGCCTAGCGCCCGCGACAGGAAACGCCCCAAAGCGCAACGTGGACGCATCCAAATTTTTGGAATAAAACAGAGGTGTTTTTTGCGAAGTGCCTACCTGTAGATTTTGGCCTCTAGCTCAGCCGGCACCTAGGGAAACCTACCAAACCTGTGCATTTCTGAAAACTAGAGACCTAGGGGAATCCAAGATGGGGTGACTTGCGGGGCTCGGATCAGGTTCTGTTACCCAGAATCCATTGCAAACCTCAAAATTTGGCTAAAAAAACACATGTTACTCAAATTTCTGTGGCAGAAAGTTCTGGAATCTGAGAGGAGCCTCAAATTTCCTTCCACCCATCGTTTCCCCAAGTCTCCCGATAAAAATGATACCTCACTTGTGTGGGTAGGCCTAGCGCCCGTGACAGGAAATGCCCCAAAGCGCAATTTGGACACATCCACATTTTTGGAAGAAAACAGAGGTGTTTTTTGCGAAGTGCCTACCTGTAGCTTTTGGCCTCTAGCTCAGCCGGCACCTAGGGAAACCTACCAAACCTGTGCATTTCTGAAAACTAGAGACCTAGGGGAATCCAAGATGGGGTGACTTGCGGGGCTCGGACCAGGTTCTGTTACCCAGAATCCTTTGCAAACCTCAAAATTTGGCTTAAAAAACACATGTTCCTCACATTTCTGTGGCAGAAAGTTCTGGAATCTGAGAGGAGCCACAAATTTCCTTCCACCCACTGTTTCCCTAAGTCTCCCGATACAAATGATACCTCACTTGTGTGGGTAGGCCTAGCTCCCGCGACAGGAAACGCCCCAAAGCGCAACGTGGACACATCCAAATTTTTGGAAGAAAACAGGTGTTTTTTGCGAAGTGCCTACCTGTAGATTTTGGCCTCTAGCTCAGCCGGCACCTAGGGAAACCTACCAAACCTGTGCATTTCTGAAAACTAGAGACCGAGGGGAATCCAAGATGGGGTGACTTGCGGGGCTCGGATCAGGTTCTGTTACCCAGAATCCATTGCAAACCTCAAAATTTGGCTAAAAAAACACATGTTCCTCAAATTTCTGTGGCAGAAAGTTCTGGAATCTGAGAGGAGCCACAAATTTCCTTCCACACAGCGTTCCCCCAAGTCTCCCGATAAAAATGATACCTCACTTGTGTGGGTAGGCCTAGCGCCCGCGACAGGAAACGCTCCAAAGCGCAACGTGGACACATCCAAACTTTTGGAAGAAAACAGAGGTGTTTTTTGCGAAGTGCCTACCTGTAGATTTTGGCCTCTAGCTCAGCCGGCACCTAGGGAAACCTACCAAACCTGTGCATTTCTGAAAGCTAGAGACCCTAGGGAATCCAAGATGCGGTGACTTGCTGGGCTCGGACCAGGTTCTGTTACCCAGAATCCTTTGCAAACCTCAAAATTTGGCTACAAAAACACATGTTCCTCACATTTCTGTGGCAGAAAGTTCTGGAATCTGAGAGGAGCCACAAATTTCCTTCCACCCATTGTTTCCCCAAGTCTCCCGATAAAAATTATACCTCACTTGTGTGGGTAGGCCTAGCGCCCGCGACAGGAAATGCCCCAAAGCGCAACGTGGACACATCCAAATTTTTGGAAGAAAACAGAGGTGTTTTTTGCGAAGTGCCTACCTGTAGATTTTGGCCTCTAGCTCAGCCGGCACCTGGGGAAAACTACCAAACCTGTGCATTTCTGAAAACTAGAGACGTAGAGGAATCCAAGATGGGGTGACTTGCGGGGCTCGGACCAGATTCTGTTACCCAGAATCCTTTGCAAACCTCAAAATTTGGCTGAAAAAACACATGTTCCTCACATTTCTGTGGCAGAAAGTTCTGGAATTTGAGAGGAGTCACAAATTTCCTTCCACCCAGCGTTCCCCCAAGTCTCCCGATAAAAATGATACCTCACTTGTGTGGGTAGGCGTAGCGCCCGCGACAGGAAACGTCCCAAAGCGCAACGTGGACACATCCAAATTTTGGGAAGAAAACAGAGGTGTTTTTTGCGAAGTGCCTACCTGTAGATTTTGGCCTCTAGCTCAGCCGGCACCTAGGGAAACCTACCAAACCTGTGCATTTCTAAAAACTAGAGACCTAGGGGAATCCAAGATGGGGTGACTTGCGGGGCTCGGACCAGGTTCTGTTACCCAGAATCCTTTGCAAACCTCAAAATTTGGCTAAAAAAACACATGTTCCTCACATTTGTGTGGCAGAAAGTTCTGGAATCTGAGAGGAGCCACAAATTTCCTTCCACCCAGCATTCCCCCAAGTCTCCTGATAAAAATGATACCTCACTTGTGTGGGTAGGCCTAGCGCCCGCGACAGGAAACGCTCCAAAGCGCAACGTGGACACATCCACATTTTTGGAAGAAAACAGAGGTGTTTTTTGCGAAGTGCCTACCTGTAGATTTTGGCCTCTAGCTCAGCCGGCACCTAGGGAATCCTACCAAACCTGTGCATTTCTGAAAGCTAGAGACCTAGGGGAATCCAAGATGGGGTGACTTGCTGGGCTCGGACCAGGTTCTGTTACCCAGAATCCTTTGCAAACCTCAAAATTTGGCTAAAAAAACACATGTTCCTCACATTTCTGTGGCAGAAAGTTCTGGAATCTGTGAGGAGCCACAAATTTCCTTCCACCCAGCGTTCCCCCAAGTCTCCTGATAAAAATGATACATCACTTGTGTGGGTAGGCCTAGCGCCCGCAACAGGAAACGCCCCAAAGCGCAACGTGGACACATCCAAATTTTTGGAAGAAAACAGAGGTGTTTTTTGCGAAGTGCCTACCTGTAGATTTTGGCCTCTAGCTCAGCCGGCACCTAGGGAAACCTACCAAACCTGTGCATTTCTGAAAGCTAAAGACCTAGGGGAATCCAAGATGGGGTGACTTGCTGGGCTCGGACCAGGTTCTGTTACCCAGAATCCTTTGCAAACCTCAAAATTTGGCTAAAAAAACACATGTTCCTCACATTTCTGTGGCAGAAAGTTCTGGAATCTGAGAGGAGCTACAAATTTCCTTCCACCCACTGTTTCCCTAAGTCTCCCGATACAAATGATACCTCACTTGTGTGGGTAGGCCTAGCGCCCGCGACAGGAAACGCCCCAAAGCGCAACGTGGACACATCCAAATTTTTGGAAGAAAACAGAGGTGTTTTTTGCGAAGTGCCTACCTGTAGATTTTGGCCTCTAGCTCAGCCGGCACCTAGGGAAACCTACCAAACCTGTGCATTTCTGAAAACTAGAGACCTAGGGGAATCCAAGATGGGGTGACTTGCGGGGCTCGGACCAGGTTCTGTTACCCAGAATCCTTTGCAAACCTCAAAATTTGGCTAAAAAAACACATGTTCCTCACATTTCTGTGGCAGAAAGTTCTGGAATCTGAGAGGAGCCACAAATTTCCTTCCACCCAGTGTTCCCCCAAGTCTCCCGATAAAACAGATACCTCAGTTGTGTGGGTAGGCCTAGCGCCCGCGACAGGAAACGCCCCAAAGCGCAACGTGGACACATCCAAATTTTTGGAAGAAAACAGGTGTTTTTTGCGAAGTGCCTACCTGTAGATTTTGGCCTCTAGCTCAGCCGGCACCTAGGGAAACCTACCAAACCTGTGCATTTCTGAAAACTAGAGACCTAGGGGAATCCAAGATGGGGTGACTTGCGGGGCTCGGATCAGGTTCTGTTACCCAGAATCCATTGCAAACCTCAAAATTTGGCTAAAAAAACACATGTTCCTCAAATTTCTGTGGCAGAAAGTTCTGGAATCTGAGAGGAGCCTCAAATTTCCTTCCACCCATCGTTTCCCCAAGTCTCCCGATAAAAATGATACCTCACTTGTGAGGGTAGGCCTAGCGCCCGTGACAGGAAATGCCCCAAAGCGCAATTTGGACACATCCACATTTTTGGAAGAAAACAGAGGTGTTTTTTGCGAAGTGCCTACCTGTAGATTTTGGCCTCTAGCTCAGCCGGCACCTAGGGAAACCTACCAAACCTGTGCATTTCTGAAAACTAGAGACCTAGGGGAATCCAAGATGGGGTGACTTTCGGGGCTCGGACCAGGTTCTGTTACCCAGAATCCTTTGCAAACCTCAAAATTTGGCTAAAAAAACACATGTTCCTCACATTTCTGTGGCAGAAAGTTCTGGAATCTGAGAGGAGCCACAAATTTCCTTCCACCCACTGTTTCCCAAAGTCTCCCGATACAAATGATACCTCACTTGTGTGGGTAGGCCTAGCGCCCGCGACAGGAAACGCCCCAAAGCGCAACGTGGACACATCCAAATTTTTGGAAGAAAACAGGTGTTTTTTGCATAGTGCCTACCTGTAGATTTTGGCCTCTAGCTCAGCCGGCACCTAGGGAAACCTACCAAACCTGTGCATTTCTGAAAACTAGAGACCGAGGGGAATCCAAGATGGGGTGACTTGCGGGGCTCGGATCAGGTTCTGTTACCCAGAATCCATTGCAAACCTCAAAATTTGGCTAAAAAAACACATGTTCCTCAAATTTCTGTGGCAGAAAGTTCTGGAATCTGAGAGGAGCCACAAATTTCCATCCACACAGCGTTCCCCCAAGTCTCCCGATAAAAATGATATCTCACTTGTGTGGGTAGGCCTAGCGCCCGCGACAGGAAATGCTCCAAAGCGCAACGTGGACACATCCAAACTTTTGGAAGAAAACAGAGGTGTTTTTTGCGAAGTGCCGACCTGTAGATTTTGGCCTCTAGCTCAGCCGGCACCTAGGGAAACCTACCAAACCTGTGCATTTCTGAAAGCTAGAGACCCTAGGGAATCCAAGATGCGGTGACTTGCTGGGCTCGGACCAGGTTCTGTTACCCAGAATCCTTTGCAAACCTCAAAATTTGGCTACAAAAACACATGTTCCTCACATTTCTGTGGCAGAAAGTTCTGGAATCTGAGGAGCCACAAATTTCCTTCCACCCATTGTTTCCCCAAGTCTCCAGATAAAAATTATACCTCACTTGTGTGGGTAGGCCTAGCGCCCGTGACAGGAAATGCCCCAAAGCGCAACATGGACACATCCAAATTTTTGGAAGAAAACAGAGGTGTTTTTTGCGAAGTGCCTACCTGTAGATTTTGGCCTCTAGCTCAGCCGGCACCTAGGGAAACCTACCAAACCTGTACATTTCTGAAAACTAGAGACCTAGGGGAATCCAAGATGGGGTGACTTGCGGGGCTCGGACCAGGTTCTGTTACCCAGAATCCTTTACAAACCTCAAAATTTGGTAAAAAAACACATGTTCCTCACCTTTGTGTGGCAGAAAGTTCTGGAATCAGAGAGGACCCACAAATTTCCTTCCACCCAGCGTTCCCCCAAGTCTCCCGATAAAACAGATACCTCACTTGTGTGGGTAGGCCTAGCGCCCGCGACAGGAAACGCCCCAAAGCGCAACGTGGACACATCCAAATTTTTGGATGAAAACAGAGGTGTTTTTTGCGAAGTGCCTACCTGTAGATTTTGGCCTCTAGCTCAGCCGGCACCTAGGGAAACCTACCAAACCTGTGCATTGCTGAAAACTAGAGACCTAGGGGAATCCAAGATGGGGTGACTTGCGGGGCTCGGATCAGATTCTGTTACCCAGAATCCATTGCAAACCTCAAAATTTGGCTAAAAAAACACATGTTCCTCAAATTTCTGTGGCAGAAAGTTCTGGAATCTGAGAGGAGCCACAAATTTCCTTCCACACAGCGTTCCCCCAAGTCTCCCGATAAAAATGATACCTCACTTGTGTGGGTAGGCCTAGCGCCCGCGACAGGAAACGCTCCAAAGCACAACGTGGACACATCCAAATTTTTGGAAGAAAACAGAGGTGTTTTTTGCGAAGTACCTACCTGTAGATTTTGGCCTCTAGCTCAGCCGGCACCTGGGGAAACCTACCAAACCTGTGCATTTCTGAAAGCTAGAGACCTAGGGGAATCCAAGATGGGGTGACTTGCTGGGCTCGGACCAGGTTCTGTTACCCAGAATCCTTTGCAAACCTCAAAATTTGGCTAAAAAAACACATGTTCCTCACATTTCAGTGACAGAAAGTTCTGGAATCTGAGAGGAGCCACAAATTTCCTTCCACCCAGCGTTCCCCCAAGTCTCCCGGTAAAAATGATACCTCACTTGTGTGGGTAGGCCTAGCGCCCGCGACAGGAAACGCCCCAAAGCGCAACGTGGACACATCCAAATTTTTGGAAGAAAACAGAGGTGTTTTTTGCGAAGTGCCTACCTGTAGATTTTGGCCTCTAGCTCAGCTGGCACCTAGGGAAACCTACCAAACCTGTGCATTTCTGAAAACTAGAGGCCTACGGGAATCCAAGATGGGGTGACTTGCGGGGCTCGGACCAGGTTCTGTTACCCAGAATCCATTGCAAACCTCAAAATTTGGCTAAAAAAACACATGTTCCTCACATTTCTGTGGCAGAAAGTTCTGGAATCTGAGAGGAGCCACAAATTTCCTTCCACCCAGCGTTCCCCCAAGTCTCCTGATAAAAATGATACCTCACTTGTGTGGGTAGGCCTAGCGCCCGCGACAGGAAACGCTCCAAAGTGCAACGTGGACACATCCAAATTTTTGGAAGAAAACAGAGGTGTTTTTTGCGAAGTGCCTACCTGTAGATTTTAGCCTCTAGCTCAGCCGGCACCTAGGGAAACCTACCAAACCTGTGCATTTCTGAAAGCTAGAGACCTAGGGGAATCCAAGATGGGGTGACTTGCTGGGCTCAGACCAGATTCTGTTACCCAGAATCCTTTGCAAACCTCAAAATTTGGCAACAAAAAAACATGTTCCTCACATTTCTGTGGCAGAAAGTTCTGGAATCTGAGAGGAGCCACAAATTTCCTTCCACCCATCGTTTCCCCAAGTCTCCCGATAAAAATGATACCTCACTTGTGTGGGGAGGCCTAGCGCCCGTGACAGGAAACGCCCCAAAGCGCAATGTGGACACATCCAAATTTTTGGAAGAAAACAGAGGTGTTTTTTGCGAAGTGCCTACCTGTAGATTTTGGCCTCTAGCTCAGCCGGCACCTAGGGAAACCTACCAAACCTGTGCATTTCTGAAAACTAGAGACCTAGGGGAATCCAAGATGGGGTGACTTGCGGGGCTCGGACCAGGTTCTGTTACCCAGAATCCATTGCAAACCTCAAAATTTGGCTAAAAAAACACATGTTCCTCACATTTCTGTGACAGAAAGTTCTGGAATCTGAGAGGAGTCACAAATTTCGTTCCACCCAGCGTTCCCCCAAGTCTCCCGATAAAAATGATACCTCACTTGTGTGGGTAGGCCTAGCGCCCGCGACAGGAAAAGCTCCAAAGCGCAACGTGGACACATCCACATTTTTGGAAGAAAACAGAGGTGTTTTTTGCGAAGTGCCTACCTGTAGATTTTGGCCTCTAGCTCAGCCAGCACCTAGGGAAACCTACCAAACCTGTGCATTTCTGAAAACTAGAGACCTAGGGGAATCCAAGATGGGGTGACTTGCGGGGCTCGGACCAGGTTCTGTTACCCAGAATCCTTTGCAAACCTCAAAATTTGGCTAAAAAAACACATGTTCCTCACATTTGTGTGGCAGAAAGTTCTGGAATCAGAGAGGACCCACAAATTTCCTTCCACCCAGCGTTCCCCCAAGTCTCCCGATAAAACAGATACCTCACTTGTGTGGGTAGGCCTAGCGCCCGCGACAGGAAACGCCCCAAAGCGCAACGTGGACACATCCAAATTTTTGGAAGAAAACAGAGGTGTTTTTTGCGAAGTGCCTACCTGTAGATTTTGGCCTCTAGCTCAGCCGGCACCTAGGGAAACCTACCAAACCTGTGAATTTCTAAAAACTAGAGACCTAGGGGAATCCAAGATGGGGTGACTTGCGGGGCTCGGACCAGGTTCTGTTACCCAGAATCCTTTGCAAACCTCAAAATTTGGCTAAAAAAACACATGTTCCTCACATTTGTGTGGCAGAAAGTTCTGGAATCCGAGAGGAGCCACAAATTTCCTCCCACCCAGCGTTCCCCCAAGTCTCCCGATAAAACAGATACCTCACTTGTGTGGGTAGGCCTAGCGCCCGCGACAGGAAACGACCCAAAGCGCAACGTGGACACATCCAAATTTTTGGAAGAAAACAGAGGTGTTTTTTGCGAAGTGCCTACCTGTAGATTTTGGCCTCTAGCTCAGCCGGCACCTAGGGAAACCTACCAAACCTGTGCATTTCTGAAAACTAGAGACCTAGGGGAATCCAAGATGGGGTGACTTGCGGGGCTCGGATGAGATTCTGTTACCCAGAATCCATTGCAAACCTCAAAATTTGGCTAAAAAAACACATGTTCCTCAAATTTCTGTGGCAGAAAGTTCTGGAATCTGAGAGGAGCCACAAATTTCCTTCCACACAGCGTTCCCCCAAGTCTCCCGATAAAAATGATACCTCACTTGTGTGGGTAGGCCTAGCGCCCGCGACAGGAAACGCTCCAAAGCACAACGTGGACACATCCAAATTTTTGGAAGAAAACAGAGGTGTTTTTTGCGAAGTGCCTACCTGTAGATTTTGGCCTCTAGCTCAGCCGGCACCTGGGGAAACCTACCAAACCTGTGCATTTCTGAAAGCTAGAGACCTAGGGGAATCCAAGATGGGGTGACTTGCTGGGCTCGGACCAGGTTCTGTTACCCAGAATCCTTTGCAAACCTCAAAATTTGGCTAAAAAAACACATGTTCCTCACATTTGTGTGGCAGAAAGTTCTGGAATCCGAGAGGAGCCACAAATTTCCTCCCACCCAGCGTTCCCCCAAGTCTCCCGATAAAACAGATACCTCACTTGTGTGGGTAGGCCTAGCGCCCGCGACAGGAAACGACCCAAAGCGCAACGTGGACACATCCAAATTTTTGGAAGAAAACAGAGGTGTTTTTTGCGAAGTGCCTACCTGTAGATTTTGGCCTCTAGCTCAGCCGGCACCTAGGGAAACCTACCAAACCTGTGCATTTCTGAAAACTAGAGACCTAGGGGAATCCAAGATGGGGTGACTTGCGGGGCTCGGATGAGATTCTGTTACCCAGAATCCATTGCAAACCTCAAAATTTGGCTAAAAAAACACATGTTCCTCAAATTTCTGTGGCAGAAAGTTCTGGAATCTGAGAGGAGACACAAATTTCCTTCCACACAGCGTTCCCCCAAGTCTCCCGATAAAAATGATACCTCACTTGTGTGGGTAGGCCTAGCGCCCGCGACAGGAAACGCTCCAAAGCACAACGTGGACACATCCAAATTTTTGGAAGAAAACAGAGGTGTTTTTTGCGAAGTGCCTACCTGTAGATTTTGGCCTCTAGCTCAGCCGGCACCTGGGGAAACCTACCAAACCTGTGCATTTCTGAAAGCTAGAGACCTAGGGGAATCCAAGATGGGGTGACTTGCTGGGCTCGGACCAGGTTCTGTTACCCAGAATCCTTTGCAAACCTCAAAATTTGGCTAAAAAAACACATGTTCCTCACATTTCAGTGGCAGAAAGTTCTGGAATCTGAGAGGAGCCACAAATTTCCTTCCACCCATCGTTTCCCCAAGTCTCCCGATAAAAATGATACCTCACTTGTGTGGGGAGGCCTAGCGCCCGTGACAGGAAACGCCCCAAAGCGCAATGTGGACACATCCAAATTTTTGGAAGAAAACAGAGGTGTTTTTTGCGAAGTGCCTACCTGTAGATTTTGGCCTCTAGCTCAGCCGGAACCTCGGGAAACCTACCAAACCTGTGCATTTCTGAAAACTAGAGACCTAGGGGAATCCAAGATGGGGTGACTTGCGGGGCTCGGACCAGGTTCTGTTACCCAGAATCCATTGCAAACCTCAAAATTTGGCTAAAAAAACACATGTTCCTCACATTTCTGTGGCAGAACGTTCTGGAATCTGAGAGGAGTCACAAATTTCCTTCCACCCAGCGTTCCCCCAAGCCTCCCGATAAAAATGATACCTCACTTGTGTGGGTAGGCCTAGCGCCCGCGACAGGAAAAGCTCCAAAGCGCAACGTGGACACATCCAAATTTTTGGAAGAAAACAGAGGTGTTTTTTGCGAAGTGCCTACCTGTAGATTTTGGCCTCTAGCTCAGCCGGCACCTAGGGAAACCTACCAAACCTGTGCATTTCTGAAATTTAGAGACCTAGGGGAATCCAAGATGGGGTGACTTGCGGGGCTCGGACCAGGTTCTGTTACCCAGAATCCTTTACAAACCTCAAAATGTGGTAAAAAAACACATGTTCCTCACATTTGTGTGGCAGAAAGTTCTGGAATCAGAGAGGACCCACAAATTTCCTTCCACCCAGCGTTCCCCCAAGTCTCCAGATAAAACAGATACCTCACTTGTGTGGGTAGGCCTAGCGCCCGCGACAGGAAACGCCCCAAAGCGCAACGTGGACACATCCACATTTTTGGAAGAAAACAGAGGTGTTTTTTGCGAAGTGCCTACCTGTAGATTTTGGCCTCTAGCTCAGCCGGCACCTAGGGAAACCTACCAAACCTGTGCATTTCTGAAAACTAGAGACCTAGGGGAATCCAAGATGGGGTGACTTGCGGGGCTCGGATCAGGTTCTGTTACCCAGAATCCATTGCAAACCTCAAAATTTGGCTAAAAAAACACATGTTCCTCAAATTTCTGTGGCAGAAAGTTCTGGAATCTGAGAGGAGCCACAAATTTCCTTCCACCCAGCGTTTCCCCAAGTCTCCCGATAAAAATGATACCTCACTTGTGTGGGTAGGCCTAGCGCCCGTGACAGGAAACGCCCCAAAGCGCAATGTGGACACTACCACATTTTTGGAAGAAAACAGAGGTGTTTTTTGCGAAGTGCCTACCTGTAGATTTTGGCCTCTAGCTCAGCCGGCACCTAGGGAAACCTACCAAACCTGTGCATTTCTGAAAACTAGAGACATAGGGGAATCCAAGATGGGGTGACTTGCGGGGCTTGGACCAGGTTCTGTTACCCAGAATCCTTTGCAAACCTCAAAATTTGGCTAAAAAAAACACATGTTCCTCACATTTGTGTGGCAGAAAGTTCTGGAATCAGAGAGGACCCACAAATTTCCTTCCACCCAGCGTTCCCCCAAGTCTCCCGATAAAACAGATACCTCACTTGTGTGGGTAGGCCTAGCGCCCGCGACAGGAAACGCCCCAAAGCGCAACGTGGACACATCCAAATTTTTGGAAGAAAACAGAGGTGTTTTTTGCGAAGTGCCTACCTGTAGATTTTGGCCTCTAGCTCAGCCGGCACCTAGGGAAACCTACCAAACCTGTGCATTTCTAAAAACTAGAGACCTAGGGGAATCCAAGATGGGGTGACTTGCGGGGCTCGGACCAGGTTCCGTTACCCAGAATCCTTTGCAAACCTCAAAATTTGGCTAAAAAAACACATGTTCCTCACATTTGTGTGGCAGAAAGTTCTGGAATCAGAGAGGATCCACAAATTTCCTTCCACCCAGCGTTCCCCCAAGTCTCCCGATAAAACAGATACCTCACTTGTGTGGGTAGGCCTAGCGCCCGCGACAGGAAACGCCCCAAAGCGCAACGTGGACACATCAAAATTTTTGGAAGAAAACAGAGGTGTTTTTTGCGAAGTGCCTACCTGTAGATTTTGGCCTCTAGCTCAGCCGGCACCTAGGGAAACCTACCAAACCTGTGCATTTCTGAAAACTAGAGACCTAGGGGAATCCAAGATGGGGTGACTTGCGGGGCTCGGATCAGGTTCTGTTACCCAGAATGCATTGCAAACCTCAAAATTTGGCTAAAAAAACACATGTTCCTCAAATTTCTGTGGCAGAAAGTTCTGGAATCTGAGAGGAGCCACAAATTTCCTTCCACCCAGCGTTTCCCCAAGTCTCCCGATAAAAGTGATACCTCACTTGTGTGGGTAGGCCTAGCGCCCGTGACAGGAAACGCCCCAAAGCGCAATGTGGACACATCCACATTTTTGGAAGAAAACAGAGGTGTTTTTTGCGAAGTGCCTACCTGTAGATTTTGGCCTCTAGCTCAGCCGGCACCTAGGGAAACCTACCAAACCTGTGCATTTCTGAAAACTAGAGACCTAGGGGAATCCAAGATGGGGTGACTTGCGGGGCTCGGACCAGGTTCTGTTACCCAGAATCCTTTGCAAACCTCAAAATTTGCTTAAAAAAACACATGTTCCTCACATTTGTGTGGCAGAAAGTTCTGGAATCAGAGAGGACCCACAAATTTCCTTAAACCCAGCGTTCCCCCAAGTCTCCCGATAAAACAGATACCTCACTTGTGTGGGTAGGCCTAGCGCCCGCGACAGGAAACGCCCCAAAGCGCAACGTGGACACATCCAAATTTTTGGAAGAAAACAGAGGTGTTTTTTGCGAAGTGCCTACCTGTAGATTTTGGCCTCTAGCTCAGCCGGCACCTAGGGAAACCTACCAAACCTGTGCATTTCTGAAAACTAGAGACCTAGGGGAATCCAAGATGGGGTGACTTGCGGGGCTCGGATCAGGTTCTGTTACCCAGAATCCATTGCAAACCTCAAAATTTGGCTAAAAAAACACATGTTCCTCAAATTTCTGTGGCAGAAAGTTCTGGAATCTGAGAGGAGCCACAAATTTCCTTCCACCCAGCGTTTCCCCAAGTCTCCCGATAAAAATGATATCTCACTTGTGTGGGTAGGCCTAGCGCCCGTGACAGGAAACGCCCCAAAGCGCAATGTGGACACTTCCACATTTTTGGAAGAAAACAGAGGTGTTTTTTGTGAAGTGCCTACCTGTAGATTTTGGCCTCTAGCTCAGCCGGCACCTAGGGAAACCTACCAAACCTGTGCATTTCTGAAAACTAGAGACCTAGGGGAATCCAAGATGGGGTGACTTGCGGGGCTCGGACCAGGTTCTGTTACCCAGAATCCTTTGCAAACCTCAAACTTTGGCTAAAAAAACACATGTTCCTCACATTTGTGTGGCAGAAAGTTCTGGAATCAGAGAGGACCCACAAATTTCCTTCCACCCAGCGTTCCCCCAAGTCTCCCGATAAAACAGATACCTCACTTGTGTGGGTAGGCCTAGCGCCCGCGACAGGAAACGCCCCAAAGCGCAACGTGGACACATCCAAATTTTTGGATGAAAACAGAGGTGTTTTTTGCGAAGTGCCTACCTGTAGATTTTGGCCTCTAGCTCAGCCGGCACCTAGGGAAACCTACCAAACCTGTGCATTTGTGAAAACTAGAGACCTAGGGGAATCCAAGATGGGGTGACTTGCGGGGCTCGGATCAGATTCTGTTACCCAGAATCCATTGCAAACCTCAAAATTTGGCTAAAAAAACACATGTTCCTCAAATTTCTGTGGCAGAAAGTTCTGGAATCTGAGAGGAGCCACAAATTTCCTTCCACACAGCGTTCCCCCAAGTCTCCCGATAAAAATGATACCTCACTTGTGTGGGTAGGCCTAGCGCCCGCGACAGGAAACGCTCCAAAGCACAACGTGGACACATCCAAATTTTTGGAAGAAAACAGAGGTGTTTTTTGCGAAGTACCTACCTGTAGATTTTGGCCTCTAGCTCAGCCGGCACCTGGGGAAACCTACCAAACCTGTGCATTTCTGAAAGCTAGAGACCTAGGGGAATCCAAGATGGGGTGACTTGCTGGGCTCGGACCAGGTTCTGTTACCCAGAATCCTTTGCAAACCTCAAAATTTGGCTAAAAAAACACATGTTCCTCACATTTCAGTGACAGAAAGTTCTGGAATCTGAGAGGAGCCACAAATTTCCTTCCACCCAGCGTTCCCCCAAGTCTCCCGGTAAAAATGATACCTCACTTGTGTGGGTAGGCCTAGCGCCCGCGACAGGAAACGCCCCAAAGCGCAACGTGGACACATCCAAATTTTTGGAAGAAAACAGAGGTGTTTTTTGCGAAGTGCCTACCTGTAGATTTTGGCCTCTAGCTCAGCTGGCACCTAGGGAAACCTACCAAACCTGTGCATTTCTGAAAACTAGAGGCCTACGGGAATCCAAGATGGGGTGACTTGCGGGGCTCGGACCAGGTTCTGTTACCCAGAATCCATTGCAAACCTCAAAATTTGGCTAAAAAAACACATGTTCCTCACATTTCTGTGGCAGAAAGTTCTGGAATCTGAGAGGAGCCACAAATTTCCTTCCACCCAGCGTTCCCCCAAGTCTCCTGATAAAAATGATACCTCACTTGTGTGGGTAGGCCTAGCGCCCGCGACAGGAAACGCTCCAAAGTGCAACGTGGACACATCCAAATTTTTGGAAGAAAACAGAGGTGTTTTTTGCGAAGTGCCTACCTGTAGATTTTAGCCTCTAGCTCAGCCGGCACCTAGGGAAACCTACCAAACCTGTGCATTTCTGAAAGCTAGAGACCTAGGGGAATCCAAGATGGGGTGACTTGCTGGGCTCAGACCAGATTCTGTTACCCAGAATCCTTTGCAAACCTCAAAATTTGGCAACAAAAAAACATGTTCCTCACATTTCTGTGGCAGAAAGTTCTGGAATCTGAGAGGAGCCACAAATTTCCTTCCACCCATCGTTTCCCCAAGTCTCCCGATAAAAATGATACCTCACTTGTGTGGGGAGGCCTAGCGCCCGTGACAGGAAACGCCCCAAAGCGCAATGTGGACACATCCAAATTTTTGGAAGAAAACAGAGGTGTTTTTTGCGAAGTGCCTACCTGTAGATTTTGGCCTCTAGCTCAGCCGGCACCTAGGGAAACCTACCAAACCTGTGCATTTCTGAAAACTAGAGACCTAGGGGAATCCAAGATGGGGTGACTTGCGGGGCTCGGACCAGGTTCTGTTACCCAGAATCCATTGCAAACCTCAAAATTTGGCTAAAAAAACACATGTTCCTCACATTTCTGTGACAGAAAGTTCTGGAATCTGAGAGGAGTCACAAATTTCGTTCCACCCAGCGTTCCCCCAAGTCTCCCGATAAAAATGATACCTCACTTGTGTGGGTAGGCCTAGCGCCCGCGACAGGAAAAGCTCAAAAGCGCAACGTGGACACATCCACATTTTTGGAAGAAAACAGAGGTGTTTTTTGCGAAGTGCCTACCTGTAGATTTTGGCCTCTAGCTCAGCCAGCACCTAGGGAAACCTACCAAACCTGTGCATTTCTGAAAACTAGAGACCTAGGGGAATCCAAGATGGGGTGACTTGCGGGGCTCGGACCAGGTTCTGTTACCCAGAATCCTTTGCAAACCTCAAAATTTGGCTAAAAAAACACATGTTCCTCACATTTGTGTGGCAGAAAGTTCTGGAATCAGAGAGGACCCACAAATTTCCTTCCACCCAGCGTTCCCCCAAGTCTCCCGATAAAACAGATACCTCACTTGTGTGGGTAGGCCTAGCGCCCGCGACAGGAAACGCCCCAAAGCGCAACGTGGACACATCCAAATTTTTGGAAGAAAACAGAGGTGTTTTTTGCGAAGTGCCTACCTGTAGATTTTGGCCTCTAGCTCAGCCGGCACCTAGGGAAACCTACCAAACCTGTGAATTTCTAAAAACTAGAGACCTAGGGGAATCCAAGATGGGGTGACTTGCGGGGCTCGGACCAGGTTCTGTTACCCAGAATCCTTTGCAAACCTCAAAATTTGGCTAAAAAAACACATGTTCCTCACATTTGTGTGGCAGAAAGTTCTGGAATCCGAGAGGAGCCACAAATTTCCTCCCACCCAGCGTTCCCCCAAGTCTCCCGATAAAACAGATACCTCACTTGTGTGGGTAGGCCTAGCGCCCGCGACAGGAAACGACCCAAAGCGCAACGTGGACACATCCAAATTTTTGGAAGAAAACAGAGGTGTTTTTTGCGAAGTGCCTACCTGTAGATTTTGGCCTCTAGCTCAGCCGGCACCTAGGGAAACCTACCAAACCTGTGCATTTCTGAAAACTAGAGACCTAGGGGAATCCAAGATGGGGTGACTTGCGGGGCTCGGATGAGATTCTGTTACCCAGAATCCATTGCAAACCTCAAAATTTGGCTAAAAAAACACATGTTCCTCAAATTTCTGTGGCAGAAAGTTCTGGAATCTGAGAGGAGCCACAAATTTCCTTCCACACAGCGTTCCCCCAAGTCTCCCGATAAAAATGATACCTCACTTGTGTGGGTAGGCCTAGCGCCCGCGACAGGAAACGCTCCAAAGCACAACGTGGACACATCCAAATTTTTGGAAGAAAACAGAGGTGTTTTTTGCGAAGTGCCTACCTGTAGATTTTGGCCTCTAGCTCAGCCGGCACCTGGGGAAACCTACCAAACCTGTGCATTTCTGAAAGCTAGAGACCTAGGGGAATCCAAGATGGGGTGACTTGCTGGGCTCGGACCAGGTTCTGTTACCCAGAATCCTTTGCAAACCTCAAAATTTGGCTAAAAAAACACATGTTCCTCACATTTGTGTGGCAGAAAGTTCTGGAATCCGAGAGGAGCCACAAATTTCCTCCCACCCAGCGTTCCCCCAAGTCTCCCGATAAAACAGATACCTCACTTGTGTGGGTAGGCCTAGCGCCCGCGACAGGAAACGACCCAAAGCGCAACGTGGACACATCCAAATTTTTGGAAGAAAACAGAGGTGTTTTTTGCGAAGTGCCTACCTGTAGATTTTGGCCTCTAGCTCAGCCGGCACCTAGGGAAACCTACCAAACCTGTGCATTTCTGAAAACTAGAGACCTAGGGGAATCCAAGATGGGGTGACTTGCGGGGCTCGGATGAGATTCTGTTACCCAGAATCCATTGCAAACCTCAAAATTTGGCTAAAAAAACACATGTTCCTCAAATTTCTGTGGCAGAAAGTTCTGGAATCTGAGAGGAGACACAAATTTCCTTCCACACAGCGTTCCCCCAAGTCTCCCGATAAAAATGATACCTCACTTGTGTGGGTAGGCCTAGCGCCCGCGACAGGAAACGCTCCAAAGCACAACGTGGACACATCCAAATTTTTGGAAGAAAACAGAGGTGTTTTTTGCGAAGTGCCTACCTGTAGATTTTGGCCTCTAGCTCAGCCGGCACCTGGGGAAACCTACCAAACCTGTGCATTTCTGAAAGCTAGAGACCTAGGGGAATCCAAGATGGGGTGACTTGCTGGGCTCGGACCAGGTTCTGTTACCCAGAATCCTTTGCAAACCTCAAAATTTGGCTAAAAAAACACATGTTCCTCACATTTCAGTGGCAGAAAGTTCTGGAATCTGAGAGGAGCCACAAATTTCCTTCCACCCATCGTTTCCCCAAGTCTCCCGATAAAAATGATACCTCACTTGTGTGGGGAGGCCTAGCGCCCGTGACAGGAAACGCCCCAAAGCGCAATGTGGACACATCCAAATTTTTGGAAGAAAACAGAGGTGTTTTTTGCGAAGTGCCTACCTGTAGATTTTGGCCTCTAGCTCAGCCGGAACCTCGGGAAACCTACCAAACCTGTGCATTTCTGAAAACTAGAGACCTAGGGGAATCCAAGATGGGGTGACTTGCGGGGCTCGGACCAGGTTCTGTTACCCAGAATCCATTGCAAACCTCAAAATTTGGCTAAAAAAACACATGTTCCTCACATTTCTGTGGCAGAACGTTCTGGAATCTGAGAGGAGTCACAAATTTCCTTCCACCCAGCGTTCCCCCAAGCCTCCCGATAAAAATGATACCTCACTTGTGTGGGTAGGCCTAGCGCCCGCGACAGGAAAAGCTCCAAAGCGCAACGTGGACACATCCAAATTTTTGGAAGAAAACAGAGGTGTTTTTTGCGAAGTGCCTACCTGTAGATTTTGGCCTCTAGCTCAGCCGGCACCTAGGGAAACCTACCAAACCTGTGCATTTCTGAAATTTAGAGACCTAGGGGAATCCAAGATGGGGTGACTTGCGGGGCTCGGACCAGGTTCTGTTACCCAGAATCCTTTACAAACCTCAAAATGTGGTAAAAAAACACATGTTCCTCACATTTGTGTGGCAGAAAGTTCTGGAATCAGAGAGGACCCACAAATTTCCTTCCACCCAGCGTTCCCCCAAGTCTCCAGATAAAACAGATACCTCACTTGTGTGGGTAGGCCTAGCGCCCGCGACAGGAAACGCCCCAAAGCGCAACGTGGACACATCCACATTTTTGGAAGAAAACAGAGGTGTTTTTTGCGAAGTGCCTACCTGTAGATTTTGGCCTCTAGCTCAGCCGGCACCTAGGGAAACCTACCAAACCTGTGCATTTCTGAAAACTAGAGACCTAGGGGAATCCAAGATGGGGTGACTTGCGGGGCTCGGATCAGGTTCTGTTACCCAGAATCCATTGCAAACCTCAAAATTTGGCTAAAAAAACACATGTTCCTCAAATTTCTGTGGCAGAAAGTTCTGGAATCTGAGAGGAGCCACAAATTTCCTTCCACCCAGCGTTTCCCCAAGTCTCCCGATAAAAATGATACCTCACTTGTGTGGGTAGGCCTAGCGCCCGTGACAGGAAACGCCCCAAAGCGCAATGTGGACACTACCACATTTTTGGAAGAAAACAGAGGTGTTTTTTGCGAAGTGCCTACCTGTAGATTTTGGCCTCTAGCTCAGCCGGCACCTAGGGAAACCTACCAAACCTGTGCATTTCTGAAAACTAGAGACATAGGGGAATCCAAGATGGGGTGACTTGCGGGGCTTGGACCAGGTTCTGTTACCCAGAATCCTTTGCAAACCTCAAAATTTGGCTAAAAAAACACATGTTCCTCACATTTGTGTGGCAGAAAGTTCTGGAATCAGAGAGGACCCACAAATTTCCTTCCACCCAGCGTTCCCCCAAGTCTCCCGATAAAACAGATACCTCACTTGTGTGGGTAGGCCTAGCGCCCGCGACAGGAAACGCCCCAAAGCGCAACGTGGACACATCCAAATTTTTGGAAGAAAACAGAGGTGTTTTTTGCGAAGTGCCTACCTGTAGATTTTGGCCTCTAGCTCAGCCGGCACCTAGGGAAACCTACCAAACCTGTGCATTTCTAAAAACTAGAGACCTAGGGGAATCCAAGATGGGGTGACTTGCGGGGCTCGGACCAGGTTCCGTTACCCAGAATCCTTTGCAAACCTCAAAATTTGGCTAAAAAAACACATGTTCCTCACATTTGTGTGGCAGAAAGTTCTGGAATCAGAGAGGATCCACAAATTTCCTTCCACCCAGCGTTCCCCCAAGTCTCCCGATAAAACAGATACCTCACTTGTGTGGGTAGGCCTAGCGCCCGCGACAGGAAACGCCCCAAAGCGCAACGTGGACACATCAAAATTTTTGGAAGAAAACAGAGGTGTTTTTTGCGAAGTGCCTACCTGTAGATTTTGGCCTCTAGCTCAGCCGGCACCTAGGGAAACCTACCAAACCTGTGCATTTCTGAAAACTAGAGACCTAGGGGAATCCAAGATGGGGTGACTTGCGGGGCTCGGATCAGGTTCTGTTACCCAGAATGCATTGCAAACCTCAAAATTTGGCTAAAAAAACACATGTTCCTCAAATTTCTGTGGCAGAAAGTTCTGGAATCTGAGAGGAGCCACAAATTTCCTTCCACCCAGCGTTTCCCCAAGTCTCCCGATAAAAGTGATACCTCACTTGTGTGGGTAGGCCTAGCGCCCGTGACAGGAAACGCCCCAAAGCGCAATGTGGACACATCCACATTTTTGGAAGAAAACAGAGGTGTTTTTTGCGAAGTGCCTACCTGTAGATTTTGGCCTCTAGCTCAGCCGGCACCTAGGGAAACCTACCAAACCTGTGCATTTCTGAAAACTAGAGACCTAGGGGAATCCAAGATGGGGTGACTTGCGGGGCTCGGACCAGGTTCTGTTACCCAGAATCCTTTGCAAACCTCAAAATTTGCTTAAAAAAACACATGTTCCTCACATTTGTGTGGCAGAAAGTTCTGGAATCAGAGAGGACCCACAAATTTCCTTAAACCCAGCGTTCCCCCAAGTCTCCCGATAAAACAGATACCTCACTTGTGTGGGTAGGCCTAGCGCCCGCGACAGGAAACGCCCCAAAGCGCAACGTGGACACATCCAAATTTTTGGAAGAAAACAGAGGTGTTTTTTGCGAAGTGCCTACCTGTAGATTTTGGCCTCTAGCTCAGCCGGCACCTAGGGAAACCTACCAAACCTGTGCATTTCTGAAAACTAGAGACCTAGGGGAATCCAAGATGGGGTGACTTGCGGGGCTCGGATCAGGTTCTGTTACCCAGAATCCATTGCAAACCTCAAAATTTGGCTAAAAAAACACATGTTCCTCAAATTTCTGTGGCAGAAAGTTCTGGAATCTGAGAGGAGCCACAAATTTCCTTCCACCCAGCGTTTCCCCAAGTCTCCCGATAAAAATGATATCTCACTTGTGTGGGTAGGCCTAGCGCCCGTGACAGGAAACGCCCCAAAGCGCAATGTGGACACTTCCACATTTTTGGAAGAAAACAGAGGTGTTTTTTGTGAAGTGCCTACCTGTAGATTTTGGCCTCTAGCTCAGCCGGCACCTAGGGAAACCTACCAAACCTGTGCATTTCTGAAAACTAGAGACCTAGGGGAATCCAAGATGGGGTGACTTGCGGGGCTCGGACCAGGTTCTGTTACCCAGAATCCTTTGCAAACCTCAAACTTTGGCTAAAAAAACACATGTTCCTCACATTTGTGTGGCAGAAAGTTCTGGAATCAGAGAGGACCCACAAATTTCCTTCCACCCAGCGTTCCCCCAAGTCTCCCGATAAAACAGATACCTCACTTGTGTGGGTAGGCCTAGCGCCCGCGACAGGAAACGCCCCAAAGCGCAACGTGGACACATCCAAATTTTTGGATGAAAACAGAGGTGTTTTTTGCGAAGTGCCTACCTGTAGATTTTGGCCTCTAGCTCAGCCGGCACCTAGGGAAACCTACCAAACCTGTGCATTTGTGAAAACTAGAGACCTAGGGGAATCCAACATGGGGTGACTTGCGGGGCTCGGATCAGGTTCTGTTACCCAGAATCCATTGCAAACCTCAAAATTTGGCTAAAAAAACACATGTTCCTCAAATTTCTGTGGCAGAAAGTTCTGGAATCTGAGAGGAGCCACAAATTTCCTTCCACACAGCGTTCCCCCAAGTCTCTCGATTAAAATGATACCTCACTTCTGTGGGTAGGCCTAGCGCCCGCAACAGGAAACGCTCCAAAGCACAACGTGGACACATCCAAAGTTTTGGAAGAAAACAGAGGTGTTTTTTGCGAAGTGCCTACCTGTAGATTTTGGCCTCTAGCTCAGCCGGCACCTAGGGAAACCTACCAAACCTGTGCATTTCTGAAAGCTAAAGACCTAGGGGAATCCAAGATGGGGTGACGTGCTGGGCTCGGACCAGGTTCTGTTACCCAGAATCCTTGGCAAACCTCAAAATTTGGCTAAAAAAACACATGTTCCTCAAATTTCTGTGGCAGAAAGTTCTGGAATCTGAGAGGAGCCACAAATTTCCTTCTACCCAGCGTTCCCCCAAGTCTCCCGATAAAAATGATACCTCACTTGTGTGGGTAGGCCTAGCGCTCGTGACAGGAAACGCCCCAAAGCGCAACGTGGACACATCCACATTTTTGGAAGAAAACAGAGGTGTTTTTTGCGAAGTGCCTACCTGTAGATTTTGGCCTCTAGCTCAGCCGGCACCTAGGGAAACCTACCAAACCTGTGTATTTCTGAAAACTAGAGACCTAGGGGAATCCAAGATGGGGTGACTTGCGGGGCTCGGATCAGGTTCTGTTACCCAGAATCCATTACAAACCTCAAAATTTGGCTAAAAAAACACATGTTCCTCAAATTTCTGTGGCAGAAAGATCTGGAATCTGAGAGGAGCCACAAATTTCCTTCCACACAGCGTTCCCCCAAGTCTCCCGATAAAAATGATACCTCACTTGTGTGGGTAGGCCTAGCGCCCGCGAGAGGAAACGCCCCAAAGCGCATCGTGGACACATCCACATTTTTGGAAGAAAACAGAGGTGTTTTTTGCGAAGTGCCTACCTGTAGATTTTGGCCTCTAGCTCAGCCGGCACCTAGGGTAACCTACCAAACCTGTGCATTTCTGAAAACTAGAGACCTAGGGGAATCCAAGATGGGGTGACTTGCGGGGCTCGGACCAGGTTCTGTTACCCAGAATCCTTTGCAAACCTCAAAATTTGGCTAAAAAAAACACATGTTCCTCACATTTGTGTGGCAGAAAGTTCTGGAATCTGAGAGGAGCCACACATTTCCTTCCACCCAGCGTTCCCCCAAGTCTCCTGATAAAACAGATACCTCACTTGTGTGGGTAGGCCTAGCATCCGCGACAGGAAATGCCCCAAAGCGCAACGTGGAAACATCAAATATTTTGAAAGAAAACAGAGGTGTTTTTTGGAAAGTGCCTACCTGTAGATTTTGGCCTCTAGCTCAGCCGGCACCTAGGGAAACCTACCAAACCTGTGCATTTTTTAAAACTAGAGACCTAGGGGAATCCAAGATGGGGTGACTTACGGGGCTCGGACCAGGTTCTGTTACCCAGAATCCATTGCAAACCTCAAAATTTGGCTAAAAAAACACATGTTCCTCACATTTCTGTGGCGGAAAGTTCTGGAATCTGAGAGGAGCCACAAATTTCCTCCCACCCAGCGTTCCCCCAAGTCTCCCGATAAAACAGATACCTCACTTGTGTGGGTAGGCCTAGCGCCTGCGACAGGAAACGCCCCAAAGCGCAACGTGGACACATCCAAATTTTTGGAAGAAAACAGAGGTTTTTTTTGCGAAGTGCCTACCTGTAGATTTTGGCCTCTAGCTCAGCCGGCACCTAGGGAAACCTACCAAACCTGTGCATTTCTGAAAACTAGAGACCTACGGGAATCCAAGATGGGGTGACTTGCGGGGCTCGGACCAGGTTCTGTTACCCAGAATCCATTGCAAACCTCAAAATTTGGCTAAAAAAACACATGTTCCTCACATTTCTGTGGCAGAAAGTTCTGGAATCTGAGAGGAGCCACAAATTTCCTTCCACCCAGCGTTCCCCCAAGTCTCCTGATAAAAATGATACCTCACTTGTGTGGGTAGGCCTAGCGCCCGCGACAGGAAACGCTCCAAAGTGCAACGTGGACACATCCAAATTTTTGGAAGAAAACAGAGGTGTTTTTTGCGAAGTGCCTACCTGTAGATTTTAGCCTCTAGCTCAGCCGGCACCTAGGGAAACCTACCAAACCTGTGCATTTCTGAAAGCTAGAGACCTAGGGGAATCCAAGATGGGGTGACTTGCTGGGCTCGGACCAGGTTCTGTTACCCAGAATCCTTTGCAAACCTCAAAATTTGGCTACAAAAACACATGTTCCTCACATTTCTGTGGCAGAAAGTTCTGGAATCTGAGAGGAGCCACAAATTTCCTTCCACCCATCGTTTCCCCAAGTCTCCCGATAAAAATGATACCTCACTTGTGTGGGGAGGCCTAGCGCCCGTGACAGGAAACGCCCCAAAGCGCAATGTGCACACATCCAAATTTTTGGAAGAAAACAGAGGTGTTTTTTGCGAAGTGCCTACCTGTAGATTTTGGCCTCTAGCTCAGCCGGCACCTAGGGAAACCTACCAAACCTTTGCATTTCTGAAAACTAGAGACCTAGGGGAATCCAAGATGGGGTGACTTACGGGGCTCGGACCAGGTTCTGTTACCCAGAATCCATTGCAAACCTCAAAATTTGGCTAAAAAAACACATGTTCCTCACATTTCTGTGGCGGAAAGTTCTGGAATCTGAGAGGAGCCACAAATTTCCTCCCACCCAGCGTTCCCCCAAGTCTCCCGATAAAACAGATACCTCACTTGTGTGGGTAGGCCTAGCGCCTGCGACAGGAAACGCCCCAAAGCGCAACGTGGACACATCCAAATTTTTGGAAGAAAACAGAGGTGTTTTTTGCGAAGTGCCTACCTGTAGATTTTGGCCTCTAGCTCAGCCGGCACCGAGGGAAACCTACCAATCCTGTGCATTTCTGAAAACTAGAGACCTACGGGAATCCAAGATGGGGTGACTTGCGGGGCTCGGACCAGGTTCTGTTACCCAGAATCCATTGCAAACCTCAAAATTTGGCTAAAAAAACACATGTTCCTCACATTTCTGTGGCAGAAAGTTCTGGAATCTGAGAGGAGCCACAAATTTCCTTCCACCCAGCGTTCCCCCAAGTCTCCTGATAAAAATGATACCTCACTTGTGTGGGTAGGCCTAGCGCCCGCGACAGGAAACGCTCCAAAGTGCAACGTGGACACATCCAAATTTTTGGAAGAAAACAGAGGTGTTTTTTGCGAAGTGCCTACCTGTAGATTTTAGCCTCTAGCTCAGCCGGCACCTAGGGAAACCTACCAAACCTGTGCATTTCTGAAAGCTAGAGACCTAGGGGAATCCAAGATGGGGTGACTTGCTGGGCTCGGACCAGGTTCTGTTACCCAGAATCCTTTGCAAACCTCAAAATTTGGCTACAAAAACACATGTTCCTCACATTTCTGTGGCAGAAAGTTCTGGAATCTGAGAGGAGCCACAAATTTCCTTCCACCCATCGTTTCCCCAAGTCTCCCGATAAAAATGATACCTCACTTGTGTGGGGAGGCCTAGCGCCCGTGACAGGAAACGCCCCAAAGCGCAATGTGCACACATCCAAATTTTTGGAAGAAAACAGAGGTGTTTTTTGCGAAGTGCCTACCTGTAGATTTTGGCCTCTAGCTCAGCCGGCACCTAGGGAAACCTACCAAACCTTTGCATTTCTGAAAACTAGAGACCTAGGGGAATCCACGATGGGGTGACTTGCGGGGCTCGGACCAGGTTCTGTTACCCAGAATCCATTGCAAACCTCAAAATTTGGCTAAAAAAACACATGTTCCTCACATTTCTGTGGCAGAAAGTTCTGGAATCTGAGAGGAGTCACAAATTTCCTTCCACCCAGTGTTCCCCCAAGTCTCCCGATAAAAATGATACCTCACTTGTGTGGGTAGGCCTAGCGCCTGCGACAGGAAAAGCTCCAAAGCGCAACGTGGACACATCCAAATTTTTGGAAGAAAACAGAGGTGTTTTTTGCGAAGTGCCTACCTGTAGATTTTGGCCTCTAGCTCAGCCGGCACCTAGGGAAACCTACCAAACCTGTGCATTTCTGAAAACTAGAGACCTAGGGGAATCCAAAATGGGGTGACTTGCGGGGCTCGGACCAGGTTCTGTTACCCAGAATCCTTTGCAAACCTCAAAATTTGGCTAAAAAAACACATGTTCCTCACATTTGTGTGGCAGAAAGTTCTGGAATCAGAGAGGACCCACAAATTTCCTTCCACCCAGTGTTCCCCCAAGTCTCCCGATAAAACAGATACCTCACTTGTGTGGGTAGGCCTAGCGCCCGCGACAGGAAACGCCCCAAAGCGCAACGTGGACACATCCACATTTTTGGAAGAAAACAGAGGTGTTTTTTGCAAAGTGCCTACCTGTAGATTTTGGCCTCTAGCTCAGCCGGCACCTAGGGAAACCAACCAAACCTGTGCATTTCTGAAAACTAGAGACCTAGGGGAATCCAAGATGGGGTGACTTGCGGGGCTCGGATCAGGTTCTGTTACCCAGAATCCATTGCAAACCTCAAAATTAGGCTAAAAAAACACATGTTCCTCAAATTTCTGTGGCAGAAAGTTCTGGAATCTGAGAGGAGCCACAAATTTCCTTCCACCCATCGTTTCCCCAAGTCTCCCGATAAAAATGATACCTCACTTGTGTGGGTAGGCCTAGCGCCCGTGACAGGAAACGCCCCAAAGCGCAATTTGGACACATCCACATTTTTGGATGAAAACAGAGGTGTTTTTTGCGAAGTGCCTACCTGTAGATTTTGGCCTCTAGCTCAGCCGGCACCTAGGGAAACCTACCAAACCTGTGCATTTCTGAAAACTAGAGACCTAGGGGAATCCAAGATGGGGTGACTTGCGGGGCTCGGACCAGGTTCTGTTACCCAGAATCCTTTGCAAACCTCAAAATTTGGCTAAAAAAACACATGTTCCTCACATTTGTGTGGCAGAAAGTTCTGGAATCAGAGAGGACCCACAAATTTCCTTCCACCCAGCGTTCCCCCAAGTCTCCCGATAAAAATGATACCTCACTTGTGTGGGTAGGCCTAGCGCCCGCGACAGGAAACGCCCCAAAGCGCAACGTGGACACATCCACATTTTTGGAAGAAAACAGAGGTGTTTTTTGTGAAGTGCCTACCTGTAGATTTTGGCCTCTAGCTCAGCCGGCACCTAGGGAAACCTACCAAACCTGTGCATTTCTGAAAGCTAAAGACCTAGGGGAATCCAAGATGGGGTGACTTGCGGGGCTCGGACCAGGTTCTGTTACCCAGAATCCATTGCAAACCTCAAATTTTGGCTAAAAAAACACATGTTCCTCACATTTCTGTGGCAGAAAGTTCTGTAATCTGAGAGGAGTCACAAATTTCCTTCCACCCAGCGTTCCCCCAAGTCTCCCGATAAAAATGATACCTCACTTGTGTGGGTAGGCCTAGCGCCCGCGACAGGAAAAGCTCCAAAGCGCAACGTGGACACATCCAAATTTTTGGAAGAAAACAGAGGTGTTTTTTGCGAAGTGCCTACCTGTAGATTTTGGCCTCTAGCTCAGCCGGCACCTAGGGAAACCTACCAAACCTGTGCATTTCTGAAAACTAGAGACCTAGGGGAATCCAAGATGGGGTGACTTGCGGGGCTCGGACCAGGTTCTGTTACCCAGAATCCTTTACAAACCTCAAAATGTGGTAAAAAAACACATGTTCCTCACATTTGTGTGGCAGAAAGTTCTGGAATCAGAGAGGACCCACAAATTTCCTTCCACCCAGCGTTCCCCCAAGTCTCCAGATAAAACAGGTACCTCACTTGTGTGGGTAGGCCTAGCGCCCGCGACAGGAAACGCCCCAAAGCGCAACGTGGACACATCCACATTTTTGGAAGAAAACAGAGGTGTTTTTTGCGAAGTGCCTACCTGTAGATTTTGGCCTCTAGCTCAGCCGGCACCTAGGGAAACCTACCAAACCTGTGCATTTCTGAAAACTAGAGACCTAGGGGAATCCAAGATGGGGTGACTTGCGGGGCTCGGATCAGGTTCTGTTACCCGGAATCCATTGCAAACCTCAAAATTTGGCTAAAAAAACACATGTTCCTCAAATTTCTGTGGCAGAAAGTTCTGGAATCTGAGAGGAGCCACAAATTTCCTTCCACCCAGCGTTTCCCCAAGTCTCCCGATAAAAATGATACCTCACTTGTGTGGGTAGGCCTAGCGCCCGTGACAGGAAACGCCCCAAAGCGCAATGTGGACACTACCACATTTTTGGAAGAAAACAGAGGTGTTTTTTGCGAAGTGCCTACCTGTAGATTTTGGCCTCTAGCTCAGCCGGCACCTAGGGAAACCTACCAAACCTGTGCATTTCTGAAAACTAGAGACATAGGGGAATCCAAGATGGGGTGACTTGTGGGGCTTGGACCAGGTTCTGTTACCCAGAATCCTTTGCAAACCTCAAAATTTGGCTAAAAAAACACATGTTCCTCACATTTGTGTGGCAGAAAGTTCTGGAATCAGAGAGGACCCACAAATTTCCTTCCACCCAGCGTTCCCCCAAGTCTCCCGATAAAACAGATACCTCACTTGTGTGGGTAGGCCTAGCGCCCGCGACAGGAAACGCCCCAAAGCGCAACGTGGACACATCCAAATTTTTGGAAGAAAACAGAGGTGTTTTTTGCGAAGTGCCTACCTGTAGATTTTGGCCTCTAGCTCAGCCGGCACCTAGGGAAACCTACCAAACCTGTGCATTTCTAAAAACTAGAGACCTAGGGGAATCCAAGATGGGGTGACTTGCGGGGCTCGGACCAGGTTCTGTTACCCAGAATCCTTTGCAAACCTCAAAATTTGGCTAAAAAAACACATGTTCCTCACATTTGTGTGGCAGAAAGTTCTGGAATCTGAGAGGAGCCACAAATTTCCTCCCACCCAGCGTTCCCCCAAGTCTCCCGATAAAACAGATACCTCACTTGTGTGGGTAGGCCTAGCGCCCGCGACAGGAAACGCCCCAAAGCGCAACGTGGACACATCCAAATTTTTGGAAGAAAACAGAGGTGTTTTTTGCGAAGTGCCTACCTGTAGATTTTGGCCTCTAGCTCAGCCGGCACCTAGGGAAACCTACCAAACCTGTGCATTTCTGAAAACTAGAGACCTAGGGGAATCCAAGATGGGGTGACTTGCGGGGCTCGGATCAGATTCTGTTACCCAGAATCCATTGCAAACCTCAAAATTTGGCTAAAAAAACACATGTTCCTCAAATTTCTGTGGCAGAAAGTTCTGGAATCTGAGAGGAGCCACAAATTTCCTTCCACATAGCGTTCCCCCAAGTCTCCCGATAAAAATGATACCTCACTTGTGTGGGTAGGCCTAGCGCCCGCGACAGGAAACGCTCCAAAGCACAACGTGGACACATCCAAATTTTTGGAAGAAAACAGAGGTGTTTTTTGCGAAGTGCCTACCTGTAGATTTTGGCCTCTAGCTCAGCCGGCACCTGGGGAAACCTACCAAACCTGTGCATTTCTGAAAGCTAGAGACCTAGGGGAATCCAAGATGGGGTGACTTGCTGGGGTGGGACCAGGTTCTGTTACCCAGAATCCTTTGCAAACCTCAAAATTTGGCTAAAAAAACACATGTTCCTCACATTTCAGTGGCAGAAAGTTCTGGAATCTGAGAGGAGCCACAAATTTCCTTCCACCTAGCGTTCCCCCAAGTCTCCCGGTAAAAATGATACCTCACTTGTGTGGGTAGGCCTAGCGCCCGCGACAGGAAACGCCCCAAAGCGCAACGTGGACACATCCAAATTTTTGGAAGAAAACAGAGGTGTTTTTTGCGAAGTGCCTACCTGTAGATTTTAGCCTCTAGCTCAGCCGGCACCTAGGGAAACCTACCAAACCTGTGCATTTCTGAAAGCTAGAGACCTAGGGGAATCCAAGAAGGGGTGACTTGCTGGGCTCGGACCAGGTTCTGTTACCCAGAATCCTTTGCAAACCTCAAAATTTGGCTACAAAAACACATGTTCCTCACATTTCTGTGGCAGAAAGTTCTGGAATCTGAGAGGAGCCACAAATTTCCTTCCACCCATCGTTTCCCCAAGTCTCCCGATAAAAATGATACCTCACTTGTGTGGGGAGGCCTAGCGCCCGTGACAGGAAACGCCCCAAAGTGCAATGTGGACACATCCAAATTTTTGGAAGAAAACAGAGGTGTTTTTTGCGAAGTGCCTACCTGTAGATTTTGGCCTCTAGCTCAGCCGGCACCTAGGGAAACCTACCAAACCTGTGCATTTCTGAAAACTAGAGACCTAGGGGAATCCAAGATGGGGTGACTTGCGGGGCTCGGACCAGGTTCTGTTACCCAGAATCCATTGCAAACCTCAAATTTTGGCTAAAAAAACACATGTTCCTCACATTTCTGTGGCAGAAAGTTCTGTAATCTGAGAGGAGTCACAAATTTCCTTCCACCCAGCGTTCCCCCAAGTCTCCCGATAAAAATGATACCTCACTTGTGTGGGTAGGCCTAGCGCCCGCGACAGGAAAAGCTCCAAAGCGCAACGTGGACACATCCAAATTTTTGGAAGAAAACAGAGGTGTTTTTTGCGAAGTGCCTACCTGTAGATTTTGGCCTCTAGCTCAGCCGGCACCTAGGGAAACCTACCAAACCTGTGCATTTCTGAAAACTAGAGACCTAGGGGAATCCAAGATGGGGTGACTTGCGGGGCTCGGACCAGGTTCTGTTACCCAGAATCCTTTACAAACCTCAAAATGTGGTAAAAAAACACATGTTCCTCACATTTGTGTGGCAGAAAGTTCTGGAATCAGAGAGGACCCACAAATTTCCTTCCACCCAGCGTTCCCCCAAGTCTCCAGATAAAACAGATACCTCACTTGTGTGGGTAGGCCTAGCGCCCGCGACAGGAAACGCCCCAAAGCGCAACGTGGACACATCCAAATTTTTGGAAGAAAACAGAGGTGTTTTTTGCGAAGTGCCTACCTGTAGATTTTGGCCTCTAGCTCAGCCGGCACCTAGGGAAACCTACCAAACCTGTGCATTTCTGAAAACTAGAGACCTAGGGGAATCCAAGATGGGGTGACTTGCGGGGCTCGGATCAGGTTCTGTTACCCAGAATCCATTGCAAACCTCAAAATTTGGCTAAAAAAACACATGTTCCTCAAATTTCTGTGGCAGAAAGTTCTGGAATCTGAGAGGAGCCACAAATTTCCTTCCACCCAGCGTTTCCCCAAGTCTCCCGATAAAAATGATACCTCACTTGTGTGGGTAGGCCTAGCGCCCGTGACAGGAAACGCCCCAAAGCGCAATGTGGACACTACCACATTTTTGGAAGAAAACAGAGGTGTTTTTTGCGAAGTGCCTACCTGTAGATTTCGGCCTCTAGCTCAGCCGGCACCTAGGGAAACCTACCAAACCTGTGCATTTCTGAAAACTAGAGACATAGGGGAATCCAAGATGGGGTGACTTGCAGGGCTCGGACCAGGTTCTGTTACCCAGAATCCTTTGCAAACCTCAAAATTTGGCTAAAAAAACACATGTTCCTCACATTTGTGTGGCAGAAAGTTCTAGAATCAGAGAGGATCCACAAATTTCCTTCCACCCAGCGTTCCCCCAAGTCTCCCGATAAAACAGATACCTCACTTGTGTGGGTAGGCCTAGCGCCCGCGACAGGAAACGCCCCAAAGCGCAACGTGGACACATCCAAATTTTTGGAAGAAAACAGAGGTGTTTTTTGCGAAGTGCCTACCTGTAGATTTTGGCCTCTAGCTCAGCCGGCACCTAGGGAAACCTACCAAACCTGTGCATTTCTGAAAACTAGAGACCTAGGGGAATCCAAGATGGGGTGACTTGCGGGGCTCGGATCAGGTTCTGTTACCCAGAATGCATTGCAAACCTCAAAATTTGGCTAAAAAAACACATGTTCCTCAAATTTCTGTGGCAGAAAGTTCTGGAATCTGAGAGGAGCCACAAATTTCCTTCCACCCAGCGTTTCCCCAAGTCTCCCGATAAAAGTGATACCTCACTTGTGTGGGTAGGCCTAGCGCCCGTGACAGGAAACGCCCCAAAGCGCAATGTGGACACATCCATATTTTTGGAAGAAAACAGAGGTGTTTTTTGCGAAGTGCCTACCTGTAGATTTTGGCCTCTAGCTCAGCCGGCACCTATGGAAACCTACCAAACCTGTGCATTTCTGAAAACTAGAGACCTAGGGGAATCCAAGATGGGGTGACTTGCGGGGCTCGGACCAGGTTCTGTTACCCAGAATCCTTTGCAAACCTCAAAATTTGCCTAAAAAAACACATGTTCCTCACATTTGTGTGGCAGAAAGTTCTGGAATCAGAGAGGACCCACAAATTTCCTTAAACCCAGCGTTCCCCCAAGTCTCCCGATAAAACAGATACCTCACTTGTGTGGGTAGGCCTAGCGCCCGCGACAGGAAACGCCCCAAAGCGCAACGTGGACACATCCAAATTTTTGGAAGAAAACAGAGGTGTTTTTTGCGAAGTGCCTACCTGTAGATTTTGGCCTCTAGCTCAGCCGGCACCTAGGGAAACCTACCAAACCTGTGCATTTCTGAAAACTAGAGACCTAGGGGAATCCAAGATGGGGTGACTTGCGGGGCTCGGATCAGGTTCTGTTACCCAGAATCCATTGCAAACCTCAAAATTTGGCTAAAAAAACACATGTTCCTCAAATTTCTGTGGCAGAAAGTTCTGGAATCTGAGAGGAGCCACAAATTTCCTTCCACCCAGCGTTTCCCCAAGTCTCCCGATAAAAATGATATCTCACTTGTGTGGGTAGGCCTAGCGCCCGTGACAGGAAACGCCCCAAAGCGCAATGTGGACACATCCACATTTTTGGAAGAAAACAGAGGTGTTTTTTGCGAAGTGCCTACCTGTAGATTTTGGCCTCTAGCTCAGCCGGCACCTAGGGAAACCTACCAAACCTGTGCATTTCTGAAAACTAGAGACCTAGGGGAATCCAAGATGGGGTGACTTGCGGGGCTCGGACCAGGTTCTGTTACCCAGAATCCTTTGCAAACCTCAAACTTTGGCTAAAAAAACACATGTTCCTCACATTTGTGTGGCAGAAAGTTCTGGAATCAGAGAGGACCCACAAATTTCCTTCCACCCAGCGTTCCCCCAAGTCTCCCGATAAAACAGATACCTCACTTGTGTGGGTAGGCCTAGCGCCCGCGACAGGAAACGCCCCAAAGCGCAACGTGGACACATACAATTTTTTGGATGAAAACAGAGGTGTTTTTTGCGAAGTGCCTACCTGTAGATTTTGGCCTCTAGCTCAGCCGGCACCTAGGGAAACCTACCAAACATGTGCATTTGTGAAAACTAGAGACCTAGGGGAATCCAACATGGGGTGACTTGCGGGGCTCGGATCAGGTTCTGTTACCCAGAATCCATTGCAAACCTCAAAATTTGGCTAAAAAAACACATGTTCCTCAAATTTCTGTGGCAGAAAGTTCTGGAATCTGAGAGGAGCCACAAATTTCCTTCCACACAGCGTTCCCCCAAGTCTCTCGATAAAAATGATACCTCACTTCTGTGGGTAGGCCTAGCGCCCGCAACAGGAAACGCTCCAAAGCACAACGTGGACACATCCAAAGTTTTGGAAGAAAACAGAGGTGTTTTTTGCGAAGTGCCTACCTGTAGATTTTGGCCTCTAGCTCAGCCGGCACCTAGGGAAACCTACCAAACCTGTGCATTTCTGAAAGCTAAAGACCTAGGGGAATCCAAGATGGGGTGACGTGCTGGGCTCGGACCAGGTTCTGTTACCCAGAATCCTTGGCAAACCTCAAAATTTGGCTAAAGAAACACATGTTCCTCACATTTCTGTGGCAGAAAGTTCTGGAATCTGAGAGGAGCCACAAATTTCCTTCCACCCAGCGTTCCCCCAAGTCTCCCGATAAAAATGATACCTCACTTGTGTGGGTAGGCCTAGCGCCCGCGACAGGAAACGCCCCAAAGCGCAACGTGGACACATCCACATTTTTGGAAGAAAACAGAGGTGTTTTTTGCGAAGTGCCTACCTGTAGATTTTGGCCTCTAGCTCAGCCGGCACCTAGGGAAACCTACCAAACCTGTGCATTTCTGAAAGCTAAAGACCTAGGGGAATCCAAGATGGGGTGACTTGCGGGGCTCGGACCAGGTTCTGTTACCCAGAATCCATTGCAAACCTCAAATTTTGGCTAAAAAAACACATGTTCCTCACATTTCTGTGGCAGAAAGTTCTGTAATCTGAGAGGAGTCACAAATTTCCTTCCACCCAGCGTTCCCCCAAGTCTCCCGATAAAAATGATACCTCACTTGTGTGGGTAGGCCTAGCGCCCGCGACAGGAAAAGCTCCAAAGCGCAACGTGGACACATCCAAATTTTTGGAAGAAAACAGAGGTGTTTTTTGCGAAGTGCCTACCTGTAGATTTTGGCCTCTAGCTCAGCCGGCACCTAGGGAAACCTACCAAACCTGTGCATTTCTGAAAACTAGAGACCTAGGGGAATCCAAGATGGGGTGACTTGCGGGGCTCGGACCAGGTTCTGTTACCCAGAATCCTTTGCAAACCTCAAAATTTGGCTAAAAAAACACATGTTCCTCACATTTGTGTGGCAGAAAGTTCTGGAATCTGAGAGGAGCCACAAATTTCCTCCCACCCAGCGTTCCCCCAAGTCTCCCGATAAAACAGATACCTCACTTGTGTGGGTAGGCCTAGCGCCCGCGACAGGAAACGCCCCAAAGCGCAACGTGGACACATCCAAATTTTTGGAAGAAAACAGAGGTGTTTTTTGCGAAGTGCCTACCTGTAGATTTTGGCCTCTAGCTCAGCCGGCACCTAGGGAAACCTACCAAACCTGTGCATTTCTGAAAACTAGAGACCTAGGGGAATCCAAGATGGGGTGACTTGCGGGGCTCGGATCAGATTCTGTTACCCAGAATCCATTGCAAACCTCAAAATTTGGCTAAAAAAACACATGTTCCTCAAATTTCTGTGGCAGAAAGTTCTGGAATCTGAGAGGAGCCACAAATTTCCTTCCACACAGCGTTCCCCCAAGTCTCCCGATAAAAATGATACCCCACTTGTGTGGGTAGGCCTAGCGCCCGCGACAGGAAACGCTCCAAAGCACAACGTGGACACATCCAAATTTTTGGAAGAAAACAGAGGTGTTTTTTGCGAAGTGCCTACCTGTAGATTTTGGCCTCTAGCTCAGCCGGCACCTGGGGAAACCTACCAAACCTGTGCATTTCTGAAAGCTAGAGACCTAGGGGAATCCAAGATGGGGTGACTTGCTGGGGTGGGACCAGGTTCTGTTACCCAGAATCCTTTGCAAACCTCAAAATTTGGCTAAAAAAACACATGTTCCTCACATTTCAGTGGCAGAAAGTTCTGGAATCTGAGAGGAGCCACAAATTTCCTTCCACCCAGCGTTCCCCCAAGTCTCCCGGTAAAAATGATACCTCACTTGTGTGGGTAGGCCTAGCGCCCGCGACAGGAAACGCCCCAAAGCGCAACGTGGACACATCCAAATTTTTGGAAGAAAACAGAGGTGTTTTTTGCGAAGTGCCTACCTGTAGATTTTAGCCTCTAGCTCAGCCGGCACCTAGGGAAACCTACCAAACCTGTGCATTTCTGAAAGCTAGAGACCTAGGGGAATCCAAGAAGGGGTGACTTGCTGGGCTCGGACCAGGTTCTGTTACCCAGAATCCTTTGCAAACCTCAAAATTTGGCTACAAAAACACATGTTCCTCACATTTCTGTGGCAGAAAGTTCTGGAATCTGAGAGGAGCCACAAATTTCCTTCCACCCATCGTTTCCCCAAGTCTCCCGATAAAAATGATACCTCACTTGTGTGGGGAGGCCTAGCGCCCGTGACAGGAAACGCCCCAAAGTGCAATGTGGACACATCCAAATTTTTGGAAGAAAACAGAGGTGTTTTTTGCGAAGTGCCTACCTGTAGATTTTGGCCTCTAGCTCAGCCGGCACCTAGGGAAACCTACCAAACCTGTGCATTTCTGAAAACTAGAGACCTAGGGGAATCCAAGATGGGGTGACTTGCGGGGCTCGAACCAGGTTCTGTTACCCAGAATCCATTGCAAACCTCAAATTTTGGCTAAAAAAACACATGTTCCTCACATTTCTGTGGCAGAAAGTTCTGTAATCTGAGAGGAGTCACAAATTTCCTTCCACCCAGCGTTCCCCCAAGTCTCCCGATAAAAATGATACCTCACTTGTGTGGGTAGGCCTAGCGCCCGCGACAGGAAAAGCTCCAAAGCGCAACGTGGACACATCCAAATTTTTGGAAGAAAACAGAGGTGTTTTTTGCGAAGTGCCTACCTGTAGATTTTGGCCTCTAGCTCAGCCGGCACCTAGGGAAACCTACCAAACCTGTGCATTTCTGAAAACTAGAGACCTAGGGGAATCCAAGATGGGGTGACTTGCGGGGCTCGGACCAGGTTCTGTTACCCAGAATCCTTTACAAACCTCAAAATGTGGTAAAAAAACACATGTTCCTCACATTTGTGTGGCAGAAAGTTCTGGAATCAGAGAGGACCCACAAATTTCCTTCCACCCAGCGTTCCCCCAAGTCTCCAGATAAAACAGATACCTCACTTGTGTGGGTAGGCCTAGCGCCCGCGACAGGAAACGCCCCAAAGCGCAACGTGGACACATCCAAATTTTTGGAAGAAAACAGAGGTGTTTTTTGCGAAGTGCCTACCTGTAGATTTTGGCCTCTAGCTCAGCCGGCACCTAGGGAAACCTACCAAACCTGTGCATTTCTGAAAACTAGAGACCTAGGGGAATCCAAGATGGGGTGACTTGCGGGGCTCGGATCAGGTTCTGTTACCCAGAATCCATTGCAAACCTCAAAATTTGGCTAAAAAAACACATGTTCCTCAAATTTCTGTGGCAGAAAGTTCTGGAATCTGAGAGGAGCCACAAATTTCCTTCCACCCAGCGTTTCCCCAAGTCTCCCGATAAAAATGATACCTCACTTGTGTGGGTAGGCCTAGCGCCCGTGACAGGAAACGCCCCAAAGCGCAATGTGGACACTACCACATTTTTGGAAGAAAACAGAGGTGTTTTTTGCGAAGTGCCTACCTGTAGATTTCGGCCTCTAGCTCAGCCGGCACCTAGGGAAACCTACCAAACCTGTGCATTTCTGAAAACTAGAGACATAGGGGAATCCAAGATGGGGTGACTTGCAGGGCTCGGACCAGGTTCTGTTACCCAGAATCCTTTGCAAACCTCAAAATTTGGCTAAAAAAACACATGTTCCTCACATTTGTGTGGCAGAAAGTTCTGGAATCAGAGAGGATCCACAAATTTCCTTCCACCCAGCGTTCCCCCAAGTCTCCCGATAAAACAGATACCTCACTTGTGTGGGTAGGCCTAGCGCCCGCGACAGGAAACGCCCCAAAGCGCAACGTGGACACATCCAAATTTTTGGAAGAAAACAGAGGTGTTTTTTGCGAAGTGCCTACCTGTAGATTTTGGCCTCTAGCTCAGCCGGCACCTAGGGAAACCTACCAAACCTGTGCATTTCTGAAAACTAGAGACCTAGGGGAATCCAAGATGGGGTGACTTGCGGGGCTCGGATCAGGTTCTGTTACCCAGAATGCATTGCAAACCTCAAAATTTGGCTAAAAAAACACATGTTCCTCAAAGTTCTGTGGCAGAAAGTTCTGGAATCTGAGAGGAGCCACAAATTTCCTTCCACCCAGCGTTTCCCCAAGTCTCCCGATAAAAGTGATACCTCACTTGTGTGGGTAGGCCTAGCGCCCGTGACAGGAAACGCCCCAAAGCGCAATGTGGACACATCCACATTTTTGGAAGAAAACAGAGGTGTTTTTTGCGAAGTGCCTACCTGTAGATTTTGGCCTCTAGCTCAGCCGGCACCTAGGGAAACCTACCAAACCTGTGCATTTCTGAAAACTAGAGACCTAGGGGAATCCAAGATGGGGTGACTTGCGGGGCTCGGACCAGGTTCTGTTACCCAGAATCCTTTGCAAACCTCAAAATTTGCCTAAAAAAACACATGTTCCTCACATTTGTGTGGCAGAAAGTTCTGGAATCAGAGAGGACCCACAAATTTCCTTAAACCCAGCGTTCCCCCAAGTCTCCCGATAAAACAGATACCTCACTTGTGTGGGTAGGCCTAGCGCCCGCGACAGGAAACGCCCCAAAGCGCAACGTGGACACATCCACATTTTTGGAAGAAAACAGAGGTGTTTTTTGCGAAGTGCCTACCTGTAGATTTTGGCCTCTAGCTCAGCCGGCACCTAGGGAAACCTACCAAACCTGTGCATTTCTGAAAACTAGAGACCTACGGGAATCCAAGATGGGGTGACTTGCGGGGCTCGGATCAGGTTCTGTTACCCAGAATCCATTGCAAACCTCAAAATTTGGCTAAAAAAACACATGTTCCTCAAATTTCTGTGGCAGAAAGTTCTGGAATCTGAGAGGAGCCACAAATTTCCTTCCACCCAGCGTTTCCCCAAGTCTCCCGATAAAAATGATATCTCACTTGTGTGGGTAGGCCTAGCGCCCGTGACAGGAAACGCCCCAAAGCGCAATGTGGACACATCCACATGTTTGGAAGAAAACAGAGGTGTTTTTTGCGAAGTGCCTACCTGTAGATTTTGGCCTCTAGCTCAGCCGGCACCTAGGGAAACCTACCAAACCTGTGCATTTCTGAAAACTAGAGACCTAGGGGAATCCAAGATGGGGTGACTTGCGGGGCTCGGACCAGGTTCTGTTACCCAGAATCCTTTGCAAACCTCAAACTTTGGCTAAAAAAACACATGTTCCTCACATTTGTGTGGCAGAAAGTTCTGGAATCAGAGAGGACCCACAAATTTCCTTCCACCCAGCGTTCCCCCAAGTCTCCCGATAAAACAGATACCTCACTTGTGTGGGTAGGCCTAGCGCCCGCGACAGGAAACGCCCCAAAGCGCAACGTGGACACATACAAATTTTTGGATGAAAACAGAGGTGTTTTTTGCGAAGTGCCTACCTGTAGATTTTGGCCTCTAGCTCAGCCGGCACCTAGGGAAACCTACCAAACCTGTGCATTTGTGAAAACTAGAGACCTAGGGGAATCCAACATGGGGTGACTTGCGGGGCTCGGATCAGGTTCTGTTACCCAGAATCCATTGCAAACCTCAAAATTTGGCTAAAAAAACACATGTTCCTCAAATTTCTGTGGCAGAAAGTTCTGGAATCTGAGAGGAGCCACAAATTTCCTTCCACACAGCATTCCCCCAAGTCTCTCGATAAAAATGATACCTCACTTCTGTGGGTAGGCCTAGCGCCCGCAACAGGAAACACTCCAAAGCACAACGTGGACACATCCAAAGTTTTGGAAGAAAACAGAGGTGTTTTTTGCGAAGTGCCTACCTGTAGATTTTGGCCTCTAGCTCAGCCGGCACTTAGGGAAACCTACCAAACCTGTGCATTTCTGAAAGCTAAAGACCTAGGGGAATCCAAGATGGGGTGACGTGCTGGGCTCGGACCAGGTTCTGTTACCCAGAATCCTTGGCAAACCTCAAAATTTGGCTAAAGAAACACATGTTCCTCACATTTCTGTGGCAGAAAGTTCTGGAATCAGAGAGGACCCACAAATTTCCTTAAACCCAGCGTTCCCCCAAGTCTCCCGATAAAACAGATACCTCACTTGTGTGGTAGGCCTAGCGCCCGCGACAGGAAACGCCCCAAAGCGCAACGTGGACACATCCAAATTTTTGGAAGAAAACAGAGGTGTTTTTTGCGAAGTGCCTACCTGTAGATTTTGGCCTCTAGCTCAGCCGGCACCTAGGGAAACCTACCAAACCTGTGCATTTCTGAAAACTAGAGACATAGGGGAATCCAAGATGGGGTGACTTGCAGGGCTCGGACCAGGTTCTGTTACCCAGAATCCTTTGCAAACCTCAAAATTTGGCTAAAAAAACACATGTTCCTCACATTTGTGTGGCAGAAAGTTCTGGAATCAGAGAGGATCCACAAATTTCCTTCCACCCAGCGTTCCCCCAAGTCTCCCGATAAAACAGATACCTCACTTGTGTGGGTAGGCCTAGCGCCCGCGACAGGAAACGCCCCAAAGCGCAACGTGGACACATCCAAATTTTTGGAAGAAAACAGAGGTGTTTTTTGCGAAGTGCCTACCTGTAGATTTTGGCCTCTAGCTCAGCCGGCACCTAGGGAAACCTACCAAACCTGTGCATTTCTGAAAACTAGAGACCTAGGGGAATCCAAGATGGGGTGACTTGCGGGGCTCGGATCAGGTTCTGTTACCCAGAATGCATTGCAAACCTCAAAATTTGGCTAAAAAAACACATGTTCCTCAAAGTTCTGTGGCAGAAAGTTCTGGAATCTGAGAGGAGCCACAAATTTCCTTCCACCCAGCGTTTCCCCAAGTCTCCCGATAAAAGTGATACCTCACTTGTGTGGGTAGGCCTAGCGCCCGTGACAGGAAACGCCCCAAAGCGCAATGTGGACACATCCACATTTTTGGAAGAAAACAGAGGTGTTTTTTGCGAAGTGCCTACCTGTAGATTTTGGCCTCTAGCTCAGCCGGCACCTAGGGAAACCTACCAAACCTGTGCATTTCTGAAAGCTAAAGACCTAGGGGAATCCAAGATGGGGTGACTTGCGGGGCTCGGACCAGGTTCTGTTACCCAGAATCCATTGCAAACCTCAAATTTTGGCTAAAAAAACACATGTTCCTCACATTTCTGTGGCAGAAAGTTCTGTAATCTGAGAGGAGTCACAAATTTCCTTCCACCCAGCGTTCCCCCAAGTCTCCCGATAAAAATGATACCTCACTTGTGTGGGTAGGCCTAGCGCCCGCGACAGGAAAAGCTCCAAAGCGCAACGTGGACACATCCAAATTTTTGGAAGAAAACAGAGGTGTTTTTTGCGAAGTGCCTACCTGTAGATTTTGGCCTCTAGCTCAGCCGGCACCTGGGGAAACCTACCAAACCTGTGCATTTCTGAAAACTAGAGACCTAGGGGAATCCAAGATGGGGTGACTTGCGGGGCTCGGACCAGGTTCTGTTACCCAGAATCCTTTACAAACCTCAAAATGTGGTAAAAAAACACATGTTCCTCACATTTGTGTGGCAGAAAGTTCTGGAATCAGAGAGGACCCACAAATTTCCTTCCACCCAGCGTTCCCCCAAGTCTCCAGATAAAACAGATACCTCACTTGTGTGGGTAGGCCTAGCGCCCGCGACAGGAAACGCCCCAAAGCGCAACGTGGACACATCCAAATTTTTGGAAGAAAACAGAGGTGTTTTTTGCGAAGTGCCTACCTGTAGATTTTGGCCTCTAGCTCAGCCGGCACCTAGGGAAACCTACCAAACCTGTGCATTTCTGAAAACTAGAGACCTAGGGGAATCCAAGATGGGGTGACTTGCGGGGCTCGGATCAGGTTCTGTTACCCAGAATCCATTGCAAACCTCAAAATTTGGCTAAAAAAACACATGTTCCTCAAATTTCTGTGGCAGAAAGTTCTGGAATCTGAGAGGAGCCACAAATTTCCTTCCACCCAGCGTTTCCCCAAGTCTCCCGATAAAAATGATACCTCACTTGTGTGGGTAGGCCTAGCGCCCGTGACAGGAAACGCCCCAAAGCGCAATGTGGACACTACCACATTTTTGGAAGAAAACAGAGGTGTTTTTTTGCGAAGTGCCTACCTGTAGATTTCGGCCTCTAGCTCAGCCGGCACCTAGGGAAACCTACCAAACCTGTGCATTTCTGAAAACTAGAGACATAGGGGAATCCAAGATGGGGTGACTTGCAGGGCTTGGACCAGGTTCTGTTACCCAGAATCCTTTGCAAACCTCAAAATTTGGCTAAAAAAACACATGTTCCTCACATTTGTGTGGCAGAAAGTTCTGGAATCAGAGAGGATCCACAAATTTCCTTCCACCCAGCATTCCCCCAAGTCTCCCGATAAAACAGATACCTCACTTGTGTGGGTAGGCCTAGCGCCCGCGACAGGAAACGCCCCAAAGCGCAACGTGGACACATCCAAATTTTTGGAAGAAAACAGAGGTGTTTTTTGCGAAGTGCCTACCTGTAGATTTTGGCCTCTAGCTCAGCCGGCACCTAGGGAAACCTACCAAACCTGTGCATTTCTGAAAACTAGAGACCTAGGGGAATCCAAGATGGGGTGACTTGCGGGGCTCGGATCAGGTTCTGTTACCCAGAATGCATTGCAAACCTCAAAATTTGGCTAAAAAAACACATGTTCCTCAAATTTCTGTGGCAGAAAGTTCTGGAATCTGAGAGGACCCACAAATTTCCTTAAACCCAGCGTTCCCCCAAGTCTCCCGATAAAACAGATACGTCACTTGTGTGGGTAGGCCTAGCGCCCGCGACAGGAAACGCCCCAAAGCGCAACGTGGACACATCCAAATTTTTGGAAGAAAACAGAGGTGTTTTTTGCGAAGTGCCTACCTGTAGATTTTGGCCTCTAGCTCAGCCGGCACCTAGGGAAACCTACCAAACCTGTGCATTTCTGAAAACTAGAGACCTAGGGGAATCCAAGATGGGGTGACTTGCGGGGCTTGGATCAGGTTCTGTTACCCAGAATCCATTGCAAACCTCAAAATTTGGCTAAAAAAACACATGTTCCTCAAATTTCTGTGGCAGAAAGTTCTGGAATCTGAGAGGAGCCACAAATTTCCTTCCACCCAGCGTTTCCCCAAGTCTCCCGATAAAAATGATATCTCACTTGTGTGGGTAGGCCTAGCGCCCGTGACAGGAAACGCCCCAAAGCGCAATGTGGACACATCCACATTTTTGGAAGAAAACAGAGGTGTTTTTTGCGAAGTGCCTACCTGTAGATTTTGGCCTCTAGCTCAGCTGGCACCTAGGGAAACCTACCAAACCTGTGCATTTCTGAAAACTAGAGACCTAGGGGAATCCAAGATGGGGTGACTTGCGGGGCTCGGACCAGGTTCTGTTACCCAGAATCCTTTGCAAACCTCAAACTTTGGCTAAAAAAACACATGTTCCTCACATTTGTGTGGCAGAAAGTTCTGGAATCAGAGAGGACCCACAAATTTCCTTCCACCCAGCGTTCCCCCAAGTCTCCCGATAAAACAGATACCTCACTTGTGTGGGTAGGCCTAGCGCCCGCGACAGGAAACGCCCCAAAGCGCAACGTGGACACATCCAAATTTTTGGATGAAAACAGAGGTGTTTTTTGCGAAGTGCCTACCTGTAGATTTTGGCCTCTAGCTCAGCCGGCACCTAGGGAAACCTACCAAACCTGTGCATTTGTGAAAACTAGAGACCTAGGGGAATCCAACATGGGGTGACTTGCGGGGCTCGGATCAGGTTCTGTTACCCAGAATCCATTGCAAACCTCAAAATTTGGCTAAAAAAACACATGTTCCTCAAATTTCTGTGGCAGAAAGTTCTGGAATCTGAGAGGAGCCACAAATTTCCTTCCACACAGCGTTCCCCCAAGTCTCTCGATAAAAATGATACCTCACTTCTGTGGGTAGGCCTAGCGCCCGCAACAGGAAACGCTCCAAAGCACAACGTGGACACATCCAAAGTTTTGGAAGAAAACAGAGGTGTTTTTTGCGAAGTGCCTACCTGTAGATTTTGGCCTCTAGCTCAGCCGGCACCTAGGGAAACCTACCAAACCTGTGCATTTCTGAAAGCTAAAGAGCTAGGGGAATCCAAGATGGGGTGACGTGCTGGGCTCGGACCAGGTTCTGTTACCCAGAATCCTTGGCAAACCTCAAAATTTGGCTAAAGAAACACATGTTCCTCACATTTCTGTGGCAGAAAGTTCTGGAATCTGAGAGGAGCCACAAATTTCCTTCCACCCAGCGTTCCCCCAAGTCTCCCGATAAAAATGATACCTCACTTGTGTGGGTAGGCCTAGCGCCCGCGACAGGAAACGCCCCAAAGCGCAACGTGGACACATCCACATTTTTGGAAGAAAACAGAGGTGTTTTTTGCGAAGTGCCTACCTGTAGATTTTGGCCTCTAGCTCAGCCGGCACCTAGGGAAACCTACCAAACCTGTGTATTTCTGAAAACTAGAGACCTAGGGGAATCCAAGATGGGGTGACTTGCGGGGCTCGGATCAGGTTCTGTTACCCAGAATCCATTACAAACCTCAAAATTTGGCTAAAAAAACACATGTTCCTCAAATTTCTGTGGCAGAAAGATCTGGAATCTGAGAGGAGCCACAAATTTCCTTCCACACAGCGTTCCCCCAAGTCTCCCGATAAAAATGATACCTCACTTGTGTGGGTAGGCCTAGCGCCCGCGAGAGGAAACGCCCCAAAGCGCATCGTGGACACATCCACATTTTTGGAAGAAAACAGAGGTGTTTTTTGCGAAGTGCCTACCTGTAGATTTTGGCCTCTAGCTCAGCCGGCACCTAGGGAAACCTACCAAACCTGTGCATTTCTGAAAACTAGAGACCTAGGGGAATCCAAGATGGGGTGACTTGCGGGGCTCGGACCAGGTTCTGTTACCCAGAATCCCTTGCAAACCTCAAAATTTGGCTAAAAAAACACATGTTCCTCACATTTGTGTGGCAGAAAGTTCTGGAATCTGAGAGGAGCCACAAATTTCCTTCCACCCAGCGTTCCCCCAAGTCTCCTGATAAAACAGATACCTCACTTGTGTGGGTAGGCCTAGCATCCGCGACAGGAAATGCCCCAAAGCGCAACGTGGAAACATCAAATATTTTGAAAGAAAACAGAGGTGTTTTTTGGAAAGTGCCTACCTGTAGATTTTGGCCTCTAGCTCAGCCGGCACCTAGGGAAACCTACCAAACCTGTGCATTTTTGAAAACTAGAGACCTAGGGGAATCCAAGATGGGGTGACTTACGGGGCTCAGACCAGGTTCTGTTACCCAGAATCCATTGCAAACCTCAAAATTTGGCTAAAAAAACACATGTTCCTCACATTTCTGTGGCGGAAAGTTCTGGAATCTGAGAGGAGCCACAAATTTCCTCCCACCCAGCGTTCCCCCAAGTCTCCCGATAAAACAGATACCTCACTTGTGTGGGTAGGCCTAGCGCCCGCGACAGGAAACGCCCCAAAGCGCAACGTGGACACATCCAAATTTTTGGAAGAAAACAGAGGTGTTTTTTGCGAAGTGCCTACCTGTAGATTTTGGCCTCTAGCTCAGCCGGCACCTAGGGAAACCTACCAAACCTGTGCATTTCTGAAAACTAGAGACCTACGGGAATCCAAGATGGGGTGACTTGCGGGGCTCGGACCAGGTTCTGTTACCCAGAATCCATTGCAAACCTCAAAATTTGGCTAAAAAAACACATGTTCCTCACATTTCTGTGGCAGAAAGTTCTGGAATCTGAGAGGAGCCACAAATTTCCTTCCACACAGCGTTCCCACAAGTCTCTCGATAAAAATGATACCTCACTTCTGTGGGTAGGCCTAGCGCCCGCAACAGGAAACGCTCCAAAGCACAACGTGGACACATCCAAAGTTTTGGAAGAAAACAGAGGTGTTTTTTGCGAAGTGCCTACCTGTAGATTTTAGCCTCTAGCTCAGCCGGCACCTAGGGAAACCTACCAAATCTGTGCATTTCTGAAAGCTAGAGACCTAGGGGAATCCAAGATGGGGTGACTTGCTGGGCTCGGACCAGGTTCTGTTACCCAGAATCCTTTGCAAACCTCAAAATTTGGCTACAAAAACACATGTTCCTCACATTTCTGTGGCAGAAAGTTCTGGAATCTGAGAGGAGCCACAAATTTCCTTCCACCCATCGTTTCCCCAAGTCTCCCGATAAAAATGATACCTCACTTGTGTGGGGAGGCCTAGCGCCCGTGACAGGAAACGCCCCAAAGCGCAATGTGGACACATCCAAATTTTTGGAAGAAAACAGAGGTGTTTTTTGCGAAGTGCCTACCTGTAGATTTTGGCCTCTAGCTCAGCCGGCACCTAGGGAAACCTACCAAACCTGTGCATTTCTGAAAACTAGAGACCTAGGGGAATCCAAGATGGGGTGACTTGCGGGGCTCGGACCAGGTTCTGTTACCCAGAATCCATTGCAAACCTCAAAATTTGGCTAAAAAAACACATGTTCCTCACATTTCTGTGGCAGAAAGTTCTGGAATCTGAGAGGAGTCATAAATTTCCTTCCACCCAGTGTTCCCCCAAGTCTCCCGATAAAAATGATACCTCACTTGTGTGGGTAGGCCTAGCGCCCGCGACAGGAAAAGCTCCAAAGCGCAACGTGGACACATCCAAATTTTTGGAAGAAAACAGAGGTGTTTTTTGCGAAGTGCCTACCTGTAGATTTTGGCCTCTAGCTCAGCCGGCACCTAGGGAAACCTACCAAACCTGTGCATTTCTGAAAACTAGAGACCTAGGGGAATCCAAAATGGGGTGACTTGCGGGGCTCGGACCAGGTTCTGTTACCCAGAATCCTTTGCAAACCTCAAAATTTGGCTAAAAAAAACACATGTTCCTCACATTTGTGTGGCAGAAAGTTCTGGAATCAGAGAGGACCCACAAATTTCCTTCCACCCAGTGTTCCCCCAAGTCTCCCGATAAAACAGATACCTCACTTGTGTGGGTAGGCCTTGCGCCCGCGACAGGAAACGCCCCAAAGCGCAACGTGGACACATCCAAATTTTTGGAAGAAAACAGAGGTGTTTTTTGCGAAGTGCCTACCTGTAGATTTTGGCCTCTAGCTCAGCCGGCACCTAGGGAAACCAACCAAACCTGTGCATTTCTGAAAACTAGAGACCTAGGGGAATCCAAGATGGGGTGACTTGCGGGGCTCGGATCAGGTTCTGTTACCCAGAATCCATTGCAAACCTCAAAATTTGGCTAAAAAAACACATGTTCCTCAAATTTCTGTGGCAGAAAGTTCTGGAATCTGAGAGGAGCCACAAATTTCCTTCCACCCATCGTTTCCCCAAGTCTCCCGATAAAAATGATACCTCACTTGTGTGGGTAGGCCTAGCGCCCGTGACAGGAAACGCCCCAAAGCGCAATTTGGACACATCCACATTTTTGGAAGAAAACAGAGGTGTTTTTTGCGAAGTGCCTACCTGTAGATTTTGGCCTCTAGCTCAGCCGGCACCTAGGGAAACCTACCAAACCTGTGCATTTCTGAAAACTAGAGACCTAGGGGAATCCAAGATGGGGTGACTTGCGGGGCTCGGACCAGGTTCTGTTACCCAGAATCCTTTGCAAACCTCAAAATTTGGCTAAAAAAACACATGTTCCTCACATTTGTGTGGCAGAAAGTTCTGGAATCAGAGAGGACCCACAAATTTCCTTCCACCCAGCGTTCCCCCAAGTCTCCCGATAAAACAGATACCTCACTTGTGTGGGTAGGCCTAGCGCCCGCGACAGGAAACGCCCCAAAGCGCAACGTGGACACATCCAAATTTTTGGAAGAAAACAGAGGTGTTTTTTGCGAAGTGCCTACCTGTAGATTTTGGCCTCTAGCTCAGCCGGCACCTAGGGAAAGCTACCAAACCTGTGCATTTTCTGAAAACTAGAGACCTAGGGGAATCCAAGATGGGGTGACTTGCGGGGCTCGGATCAGGTTCTGTTACCCAGAATCCATTGCAAACCTCAAAATTTGGCTAAAAAAACACATGTTCCTCAAATTTCTGTGGCAGAAAGTTCTGGAATCTGAGAGGAGCCACAAATTTCCTTCCACACAGCGTTCCCCCAAGTCTCCCGATAAAAATGATACCTCACTTGTGTGGGTAGGCCTAGCGCCCACAACAGGAAACGCCCCAAGGCGCAACGTGGACACATCCACATTTTTGGAAGAAAACAGTGGTGTTTTTTGCGAAGTGCCTACCTGTAGATTTTGGCCTCTAGCTCAGCCGGCACCTAGGGAAACCTACCAAACCTGTGCATTTCTGAAAACTAGAGACCTAGGGGAATCCAAGATGGGGTGACTTGCGGGGCTCGGACCAGGTTCTGTTACCCAGAATCCTTTGCAAACCTCAAAATCTGGCTAAAAAAACACATGTTCCTTACATTTCTGTGGCAGAAAGTTCTGGAATCTGAGAGGAGCCACAAATTTCCTTCCACCCAGCATTCCCCCAAGTCTCCTGATAAAAATGATACCTCACTTGTGTGGGTAGGCCTAGCGCCCGCCACAGGAAACGCTCCAAAGCGCAACGTGGACACATCCACATTTTTGGAAGAAAACAGAGGTGTTTTTTGCGAAGTGCCTACCTGTAGATTTTAGCCTCTAGCTCAGCCGGCACCTAGGGAATCCTACCAAACCTGTGCATTTCTGAAAGCTAGAGACCTAGGGGAATCCAAGATGAGGTGACTTGCTGGGCTCGGACCAGGTTCTGTTACCCAGAATCCTTTGCAAACCTCAAAATTTGGCTAAAAAAACACATGTTCCTCACATTTCTGTGGCAGAAAGTTCTGGAATCTGAGAGGAGCCACAAATTTCCATCCACCCAGCGTTCCCCCAAGTCTCCTGATAAAAATGATACCTCACTTGTGTGGGTAGGCCTAGCGCCCGCAACAGGAAACGCCCCAAAGCGCAACGTGGACACATCCAAATTTTTGGAAGAAAACAGAGGTGTTTTTTGCGAAGTGCCTACCTGTAGATTTTGGCCTCTAGCTCAGCCGGCACCTAGGGAAACCTACCAAACCTGTGCATTTCTGAAAGCTAAAGACCTAGGGGAATCCAAGATGGGGTGACTTGCTGGGCTCGGACCAGGTTCTGTTACCCAGAATCCTTTGCAAACCTCAAAATTTGGCTAAAAAAACACATGATCCTCACATTTGTGTGGCAGAAAGTTCTGGAATCTGAGAGGAGCCACAAATTTCCTTCCACCCAGCGTTCCCCCAAGTCTCCTGATAAAACAGATACCTCACTTGTGTGGGTAGGCCTAGCATCCGCGACAGGAAATGTCCCAAAGCGCAACGTGGAAACATCAAATATTTTGAAAGAAAACAGAGGTGTTTTTTGCAAAGTGCCTACCTGTAGATTTTGGCCTCTAGCTCAGCCGGCACCTAGGGAAACCTACCAAACCTGTGCATTTTTGAAAACTAGAGACCTAGGGGAATCCAAGATGGGGTGACTTACGGGGCTCGGACCAGGTTCTGTTACCCAGAATCCATTGCAAACCTCAAAATTTGGCTAAAAAAACACATGTTCCTCACATTTCTGTGGCGGAAAGTTCTGGAATCTGAGAGGAGCCACAAATTTCCTCCCACCCAGCGTTCCCCCAAGTCTCCCGATAAAACAGATACCTCACTTGTGTGGGTAGGCCTAGCGCCCGCGACAGGAAACGCCCCAAAGCGCAACGTGGACACATCCAAATTTTTGGAAGAAAACAGAGGTGTTTTTTGCGAAGTGCCTACCTGTAGATTATGGCCTCTAGCTCAGCCGGCACCTAGGGAAACCTACCAAACCTGTGCATTTCTGAAAACTAGAGACCTACGGGAATCCAAGATGGGGTGACTTGCGGGGCTCGGACCAGGTTCTGTTACCCAGAATCCATTGCAAACCTCAAAATTTGGCTAAAAAACCACATGTTCCTCACATTTCTGTGGCAGAAAGTTCTGGAATCTGAGAGGAGCCACAAATTTCCTTCCACCCAGCGTTCCCCCAAGTCTCCTGATAAAAATGATACCTCACTTGTGTGGGTAGGCCTAGCGCCCGCGACAGGAAACGCTCCAAAGTGCAACGTGGACACATTCAAATTTTTGGAAGAAAACAGAGGTGTTTTTTGCGAAGTGCCTACCTGTAGATTTTAGCCTCTAGCTCAGCCGGCACCTAGGGAAACCTACCAAATCTGTGCATTTCTGAAAGCTAGAGACCTAGGGGAATCCAAGATGGGGTGACTTGCTGGGCTCGGACCAGGTTCTGTTACCCAGAATCCTTTGCAAACCTCAAAATTTGGCTACAAAAACACATGTTCCTCACATTTCTGTGGCAGAAAGTTCTGGAATCTGAGAGGAGCCACAAATTTCCTTCCACCCATCGTTTCCCCAAGTCTCCCGATAAAAATGATACCTCACTTGTGTGGGGAGGCCTAGCGCCCGTGACAGGAAACGCCCCAAAGCGCAATGTGGACACATCAAAATTTTTGGAAGAAAACAGAGGTGTTTTTTGCGAAGTGCCTACCTGTAGATTTTGGCCTCTAGCTCAGCCGGCACCTAGGGAAACCTACCAAACCTTTGCATTTCTGAAAACTAGAGACCTAGGGGAATCCAAGATGGGGTGACTTGCGGGGCTCGGACCAGGTTCTGTTACCCAGAATCCATTGCAAACCTCAAAATTTGGCTAAAAAAACACATGTTCCTCACATTTCTGTGGCAGAAAGTTCTGGAATCTGAGAGGAGTCACAAATTTCCTTCCACCCAGTGTTCCCCCAAGTCTCCCGATAAAAATGATACCTCACTTGTGTGGGTAGGCCTAGCGCCCGCGACAGGAAAAGCTCCAAAGCGCAACGTGGAAACATCCACATTTTTGGAAGAAAACAGAGGTGTTTTTTGCGAAGTGCCTACCTGTAGATTTTGGCCTCTAGCTCAGCCGGCACCTAGGGAAACCTACCAAACCTGTGCATTTCTGAAAACTAGAGACCTAGGGGAATCCAAAATGGGGTGACTTGCGGGGCTCGGACCAGGTTCTGTTACCCAGAATCCTTTGCAAACCTCAAAATTTGGCTAAAAAAACACATGTTCCTCACATTTGTGTGGCAGAAAGTTCTGGAATCAGAGAGGACCCACAAATTTCCTTCCACCCAGTGTTCCCCCAAGTCTCCCGATAAAACAGATACCTCACTTGTGTGGGTAGGCCTAGCGCCCGCGACAGGAAACGCCCCGAAGCGCAACGTGGACGCATCCAAATTTTTGGAATAAAACAGAGGTGTTTTTTGCGAAGTGCCTACCTGTAGATTTTGGCCTCTAGCTCAGCCGGCACCTAGGGAAACCTACCAAACCTGTGCATTTCTGAAAACTAGAGACCTAGGGGAATCCAAGATGGGGTGACTTGCGGGGCTCGGATCAGGTTCTGTTACCCAGAATCCATTGCAAACCTCAAAATTTGGCTAAAAAAACACATGTTCCTCAAATTTCTGTGGCAGAAAGTTCTGGAATCTGAGAGGAGCCACAAATTTCCTTCCACCCATCGTTTCCCCAAGTCTCCCGATAAAAATGATACCTCACTTGTGTGGGTAGGCCTAGCGCCCGTGACAGGAAACGCCCCAAAGCGCAATTTGGACACATCCACATTTTTGGAAGAAAACAGAGGTGTTTTTTGCGAAGTGCCTACCTGTAGATTTTGGCCTCTAGCTCAGCCGGCACCTAGGGAAACCTACCAAACCTGTGCATTTCTGAAAACTAGAGACCTAGGGGAATCCAAGATGGGGTGACTTGCGGGGCTCGGACCAGGTTCTGTTACCCAGAATCCTTTGCAAACCTCAAAATGTGGCTAAAAAAACACATGTTCCTCACATTTGTGTGGCAGAAAGTTCTGGAATCAGAGAGGACCCACAAATTTCCTTCCACCCAGCGTTCCCCCAAGTCTCCCGATAAAACAGATACCTCACTTGTGTGGGTAGGCCTAGCGCCCGCGACAGGAAACGCCCCAAAGCGCAACGTGGACACATCCACATTTTTGGAAGAAAACAGAGGTGTTTTTTGCGAAGTGCCTACCTGTAGATTTTGGCCTCTAGCTCAGCCGGCACCTAGGGAAAGCTACCAAACCTGTGCATTTTCTGAAAACTAGAGACCTAGGGGAATCCAAGATGGGGTGACTTGCGGGGCTCGGATCAGGTTCTGTTACCCAGAATCCATTGCAAACCTCAAAATTTGGCTAAAAAAACACATGTTCCTCAAATTTCTGTGGCAGAAAGTTCTGGAATCTGAGAGAAGCCACAAATTTCCTTCCACACAGCGTTCCCCCAAGTCTCCCGATAAAAATGATACCTCACTTGTGTGGGTAGGCCTAGCGCCCACGACAGGAAACGCCCCAAAGCGCATCGTGGACACATCCACATTTTTGGAAGAAAACAGAGGTGTTTTTTGCGAAGTGCCTACCTGTAGATTTTGGCCTCTAGCTCAGCCGGCACCTAGGGAAACCTACCAAACCTGTGCATTTCTGAAAACTAGAGACCTAGGGGAATCCAAGATGGGGTGACTTGCGGGGCTCGGACCAGGTTCTGTTACCCAGAATCCTTTGCAAACCTCAAAATTTGGCTAAAAAAACACATGTTCCTCACATTTGTGTGGCAGAAAGTTCTGGAATCTGAGAGGAGCCACAAATTTCCTTCCACCCAGCGTTCCCCCAAGTCTCCTGATAAAACAGATACCTCACTTGTGTGGGTAGGCCTAGCATCCGCGACAGGAAATGCCCCAAAGCGCAACGTGGAAACATCAAATATTTTGAAAGAAAACAGAGGTGTTTTTTGGAAAGTGCCTACCTGTAGATTTTGGCCTCTAGCTCAGCCGGCACCTAGGGAAACCTACCAAACCTGTGCATTTTTGAAAACTAGAGACCTAGGGGAATCCAAGATGGGGTGACTTACGGGGCTCAGACCAGGTTCTGTTACCCAGAATCCATTGCAAACCTCAAAATTTGGCTAAAAAAACACATGTTCCTCACATTTCTGTGGCGGAAAGTTCTGGAATCTGAGAGGAGCCACAAATTTCCTCCCACCCAGCGTTCCCCCAAGTCTCCCGATAAAACAGATACCTCACTTGTGTGGGTAGGCCTAGCGCCCGCGACAGGAAACGCCCCAAAGCGCAACGTGGACACATCCAAATTATTGGAAGAAAACAGAGGTGTTTTTTGCGAAGTGCCTACCTGTAGATTATGGCCTCTAGCTCAGCCGGCACCTAGGGAAACCTACCAAACCTGTGCATTTCTGAAAACTAGAGACCTACGGGAATCCAAGATGGGGTGACTTGCGGGGCTCGGACCAGGTTCTGTTACCCAGAATCCATTGCAAACCTCAAAATTTGGCTAAAAAAACACATGTTCCTCACATTTCTGTGGCAGAAAGTTCTGGAATCTGAGAGGAGCCACAAATTTCCTTCCACCCAGCGTTCCCCCAAGTCTCCTGATAAAAATGATACCTCACTTCTGTGGGTAGGCCTAGCGCCCGCGACAGGAAACGCTCCAAAGTGCAACGTGGACACATTCAAATTTTTGGAAGAAAACAGAGGTGTTTTTTGCGAAGTGCCTACCTGTAGATTTTAGCCTCTAGCTCAGCCGGCACCTAGGGAAACCTACCAAATCTGTGCATTTCTGAAAGCTAGAGACCTAGGGGAATCCAAGATGGGGTGACTTGCTGGGCTCGGACCAGGTTCTGTTACCCAGAATCCTTTGCAAACCTCAAAATTTGGCTACAAAAACACATGTTCCTCACATTTCTGTGGCAGAAAGTTCTGGAATCTGAGAGGAGCCACAAATTTCCTTCCACCCATCGTTTCCCCAAGTCTCCCGATAAAAATGATACCTCACTTGTGTGGGGAGGCCTAGCGCCCGTGACAGGAAACGCCCCAAAGCGCAATGTGGACACATCCAAATTTTTGGAAGAAAACAGAGGTGTTTTTTGCGAAGTGCCTACCTGTAGATTTTGGCCTCTAGCTCAGCCGGCACCTAGGGAAACCTACCAAACCTTTGCATTTCTGAAAACTAGAGACCTAGGGGAATCCAAGATGGGGTGACTTGCGGGGCTCGGACCAGGTTCTGTTACCCAGAATCCATTGCAAACCTCAAAATATGGCTAAAAAAACACATGTTCCTCACATTTCTGTGGCAGAAAGTTCTGGAATCTGAGAGGAGTCACAAATTTCCTTCCACCCAGTGTTCCCCCAAGTCTCCCGATAAAAATGATACCTCACTTGTGTGGGTAGGCCTAGCGCCCGCGACAGGAAAAGCTCCAAAGCGCAACGTGGACACATCCACATTTTTGGAAGAAAACAGAGGTGTTTTTTGCGAAGTGCCTACCTGTAGATTTTGGCCTCTAGCTCAGCCGGCACCTAGGGAAACCTACCAAACCTGTGCATTTCTGAAAACTAGAGACCTAGGGGAATCCAAAATGGGGTGACTTGCGGGGCTCGGACCAGGTTCTGTTACCCAGAATCCTTTGCAAACCTCAAAATTTGGCTAAAAAAACACATGTTCCTCACATTTGTGTGGCAGAAAGTTCTGGAATCAGAGAGGACCCACAAATTTCCTTCCACCCAGTGTTCCCCCAAGTCTCCCGATAAAACAGATACCTCACTTGTGTGGGTAGGCCTAGCGCCCGCGACAGGAAACGCCCCGAAGCGCAACGTGGACGCATCCAAATTTTTGGAATAAAACAGAGGTGTTTTTTGCGAAGTGCCTACCTGTAGATTTTGGCCTCTAGCTCAGCCGGCACCTAGGGAAACCTACCAAACCTGTGCATTTCTGAAAACTAGAGACCTAGGGGAATCCAAGATGGGGTGACTTGCGGGGCTCGGATCAGGTTCTGTTACCCAGAATCCATTGCAAACCTCAAAATTTGGCTAAAAAAACACATGTTCCTCAAATTTCTGTGGCAGAAAGTTCTGGAATCTGAGAGGAGCCACAAATTTCCTTCCACCCATCGTTTCCCCAAGTCTCCCGATAAAAATGATACCTCACTTGTGTGGGTAGGCCTAGCGCCCGTGACAGGAAACGCCCCAAAGCGCAATTTGGACACATCCACATTTTTGGAAGAAAACAGAGGTGTTTTTTGCGAAGTGCCTACCTGTAGATTTTGGCCTCTAGCTCAGCCGGCACCTAGGGAAACCTACCAAACCTGTGCATTTCTGAAAACTAGAGACCTAGGGGAATCCAAGATGGGGTGACTTGCGGGGCTCGGACCAGGTTCTGTTACCCAGAATCCTTTGCAAACCTCAAAATGTGGCTAAAAAAACACATGTTCCTCACATTTGTGTGGCAGAAAGTTCTGGAATCAGAGAGGACCCACAAATTTCCTTCCACCCAGCGTTCCCCCAAGTCTCCCGATAAAACAGATACCTCACTTGTGTGGGTAGGCCTAGCGCCCGCGACAGGAAACGCCCCAAAGCGCAACGTGGACACATCCAAATTTTTGGAAGAAAACAGAGGTGTTTTTTGCGAAGTGCCTACCTGTAGATTTTGGCCTCTAGCTCAGCCGGCACCTAGGGAAAGCTACCAAACCTGTGCATTTTCTGAAAACTAGAGACCTAGGGGAATCCAAGATGGGGTGACTTGCGGGGCTCGGATCAGGTTCTGTTACCCAGAATCCATTGCAAACCTCAAAATTTGGCTAAAAAAACACATGTTCCTCAAATTTCTGTGGCAGAAAGTTCTGGAATCTGAGAGAAGCCACAAATTTCCTTCCACACAGCGTTCCCCCAAGTCTCCCGATAAAAATGATACCTCACTTGTGTGGGTAGGCCTAGCGCCCACGACAGGAAACGCCCCAAAGCGCATCGTGGACACATCCACATTTTTGGAAGAAAACAGAGGTGTTTTTTGCGAAGTGCCTACCTGTAGATTTTGGCCTCTAGCTCAGCCGGCACCTAGGGAAACCTACCAAACCTGTGCATTTCTGAAAACTAGAGACCTAGGGGAATCCAAGATGGGGTGACTTGCGGGGCTCGGACCAGGTTCTGTTACCCAGAATCCTTTGCAAACCTCAAAATTTGGCTAAAAAAACACATGTTCCTCACATTTGTGTGGCAGAAAGTTCTGGAATCTGAGAGGAGCCACAAATTTCCTTCCACCCAGCGTTCCCCCAAGTCTCCTGATAAAACAGATACCTCACTTGTGTGGGTAGGCCTAGCATCCGCGACAGGAAATGCCCCAAAGCGCAACGTGGAAACATCAAATATTTTGAAAGAAAACAGAGGTGTTTTTTGGAAAGTGCCTACCTGTAGATTTTGGCCTCTAGCTCAGCCGGCACCTAGGGAAACCTACCAAACCTGTGCATTTTTGAAAACTAGAGACCTAGGGGAATCCAAGATGGGGTGACTTACGGGGCTCAGACCAGGTTCTGTTACCCAGAATCCATTGCAAACCTCAAAATTTGGCTAAAAAAACACATGTTCCTCACATTTCTGTGGCGGAAAGTTCTGGAATCTGAGAGGAGCCACAAATTTCCTCCCACCCAGCGTTCCCCCAAGTCTCCCGATAAAACAGATACCTCACTTGTGTGGGTAGGCCTAGCGCCCGCGACAGGAAACGCCCCAAAGCGCAACGTGGACACATCCAAATTTTTGGAAGAAAACAGAGGTGTTTTTTGCGAAGTGCCTACCTGTAGATTTTGGCCTCTAGCTCAGCCGGCACCTAGGGAAACCTACCAAACCTGTGCATTTCTGAAAACTAGAGACCTACGGGAATCCAAGATGGGGTGACTTGCGGGGCTCGGACCAGGTTCTGTTACCCAGAATCCATTGCAAACCTCAAAATTTGGCTAAAAAAACACATGTTCCTCACATTTCTGTGGCAGAAAGTTCTGGAATCTGACAGGAGCCACAAATTTCCTTCCACACAGCGTTCCCACAAGTCTCTCGATAAAAATGATACCTCACTTCTGTGGGTAGGCCTAGCGCCCGCAACAGGAAACGCTCCAAAGCACAACGTGGACACATCCAAAGTTTTGGAAGAAAACAGAGGTGTTTTTTGCGAAGTGCCTACCTGTAGATTTTAGCCTCTAGCTCAGCCGGCACCTAGGGAAACCTACCAAATCTGTGCATTTCTGAAAGCTAGAGACCTAGGGGAATCCAAGATGGGGTGACTTGCTGGGCTCGGACCAGGTTCTGTTACCCAGAATCCTTTGCAAACCTCAAAATTTGGCTACAAAAACACATGTTCCTCACATTTCTGTGGCAGAAAGTTCTGGAATCTGAGAGGAGCCACAAATTTCCTTCCACCCATCGTTTCCCCAAGTCTCCCGATAAAAATGATACCTCACTTGTGTGGGGAGGCCTAGCGCCCGTGACAGGAAACGCCCCAAAGCGCAATGTGGACACATCCAAATTTTTGGAAGAAAACAGAGGTGTTTTTTGCGAAGTGCCTACCTGTAGATTTTGGCCTCTAGCTCAGCCGGCACCTAGGGAAACCTACCAAACCTGTGCATTTCTGAAAACTAGAGACCTAGGGGAATCCAAGATGGGGTGACTTGCGGGGCTCGGACCAGGTTCTGTTACCCAGAATCCATTGCAAACCTCAAAATTTGGCTAAAAAAACACATGTTCCTCACATTTCTGTGGCAGAAAGTTCTGGAATCTGAGAGGAGTCATAAATTTCCTTCCACCCAGTGTTCCCCCAAGTCTCCCGATAAAAATGATACCTCACTTGTGTGGGTAGGCCTAGCGCCCGCGACAGGAAAAGCTCCAAAGCGCAACGTGGACACATCCAAATTTTTGGAAGAAAACAGAGGTGTTTTTTGCGAAGTGCCTACCTGTAGATTTTGGCCTCTAGCTCAGCCGGCACCTAGGGAAACCTACCAAACCTGTGCATTTCTGAAAACTAGAGACCTAGGGGAATCCAAAATGGGGTGACTTGCGGTGCTCGGACCAGGTTCTGTTACCCAGAATCCTTTGCAAACCTCAAAATTTGGCTAAAAAAACACATGTTCCTCACATTTGTGTGGCAGAAAGTTCTGGAATCAGAGAGGACCCACAAATTTCCTTCCACCCAGTGTTCCCCCAAGTCTCCCGATAAAACAGATACCTCACTTGTGTGGGTAGGCCTTGCGCCCGCGACAGGAAACGCCCCAAAGCGCAACGTGGACACATCCAAATTTTTGGAAGAAAACAGAGGTGTTTTTTGCGAAGTGCCTACCTGTAGATTTTGGCCTCTAGCTCAGCCGGCACCTAGGGAAACCAACCAAACCTGTGCATTTCTGAAAACTAGAGACCTAGGGGAATCCAAGATGGGGTGACTTGCGGGGCTCGGATCAGGTTCTGTTACCCAGAATCCATTGCAAACCTCAAAATTTGGCTAAAAAAACACATGTTCCTCAAATTTCTGTGGCAGAAAGTTCTGGAATCTGAGAGGAGCCACAAATTTCCTTCCACCCATCGTTTCCCCAAGTCTCCCGATAAAAATGATACCTCACTTGTGTGGGTAGGCCTAGCGCCCGTGACAGGAAACGCCCCAAAGCGCAATTTGGACACATCCACATTTTTGGAAGAAAACAGAGGTGTTTTTTGCGAAGTGCCTACCTGTAGATTTTGGCCTCTAGCTCAGCCGGCACCTAGGGAAACCTACCAAACCTGTGCATTTCTGAAAACTAGAGACCTAGGGGAATCCAAGATGGGGTGACTTGCGGGGCTCGGACCAGGTTCTGTTACCCAGAATCCTTTGCAAACCTCAAAATTTGGCTAAAAAAACACATGTTCCTCACATTTGTGTGGCAGAAAGTTCTGGAATCAGAGAGGACCCACAAATTTCCTTCCACCCAGCGTTCCCCCAAGTCTCCCGATAAAACAGATACCTCACTTGTGTGGGTAGGCCTAGCGCCCGCGACAGGAAACGCCCCAAAGCGCAACGTGGACACATCCAAATTTTTGGAAGAAAACAGAGGTGTTTTTTGCGAAGTGCCTACCTGTAGATTTTGGCCTCTAGCTCAGCCGGCACCTAGGGAAAGCTACCAAACCTGTGCATTTTCTGAAAACTAGAGACCTAGGGGAATCCAAGATGGGGTGACTTGCGGGGCTCGGATCAGGTTCTGTTACCCAGAATCCATTGCAAACCTCAAAATTTGGCTAAAAAAACACATGTTCCTCAAATTTCTGTGGCAGAAAGTTCTGGAATCTGAGAGGAGCCACAAATTTCCTTCCACACAGCGTTCCCCCAAGTCTCCCAATAAAAATGATACCTCACTTGTGTGGGTAGGCCTAGCGCCCACAACAGGAAACGCCCCAAGGCGCAACGTGGACACATCCACATTTTTGGAAGAAAACAGTGGTGTTTTTTGCGAAGTGCCTACCTGTAGATTTTGGCCTCTAGCTCAGCCGGCACCTAGGGAAACCTACCAAACCTGTGCATTTCTGAAAACTAGAGACCTAGGGGAATCCAAGATGGGGTGACTTGCGGGGCTCGGACCAGGTTCTGTTACCCAGAATCCTTTGCAAACCTCAAAATCTGGCTAAAAAAACACATGTTCCTTACATTTCTGTGGCAGAAAGTTCTGGAATCTGAGAGGAGCCACAAATTTCCTTCCACCCAGCATTCCCCCAAGTCTCCTGATAAAAATGATACCTCACTTGTGTGGGTAGGCCTAGCGCCCGCCACAGGAAACGCTCCAAAGCGCAACGTGGACACATCCACATTTTTGGAAGAAAACAGAGGTGTTTTTTGCGAAGTGCCTACCTGTAGATTTTAGCCTCTAGCTCAGCCGGCACCTAGGGAATCCTACCAAACCTGTGCATTTCTGAAAGCTAGAGACCTAGGGGAATCCAAGATGGGGTGACTTGCTGGGCTCGGACCAGGTTCTGTTACCCAGAATCCTTTGCAAACCTCAAAATTTGGCTAAAAAAACACATGTTCCTCACATTTCTGTGGCAGAAAGTTCTGGAATCTGAGAGGAGCCACAAATTTCCATCCACCCAGCGTTCCCCCAAGTCTCCTGATAAAAATGATACCTCACTTGTGTGGGTAGGCCTAGCGCCCGCAACAGGAAACGCCCCAAAGCGCAACGTGGACACATCCAAATTTTTGGAAGAAAACAGAGGTGTTTTTTGCGAAGTGCCTACCTGTAGATTTTGGCCTCTAGCTCAGCCGGCACCTAGGGAAACCTACCAAACCTGTGCATTTCTGAAAGCTAAAGACCTAGGGGAATCCAAGATGGGGTGACTTGCTGGGCTCGGACCAGGTTCTGTTACCCAGAATCCATTGCAAACCTCAAAATTTGGCTAAAAAAACACATGTTCCTCAAATTTCTGTGGCAGAAAGTTCTGGAATCTGAGAGAAGCCACAAATTTCCTTCCACACAGCGTTCCCCCAAGTCTCCCGATAAAAATGATACCTCACTTGTGTGGGTAGGCCTAGCGCCCACGACAGGAAACGCCCCAAGACGCAACGTGGACACATCCACATTTTTGGAAGAAAACAGTGGTGTTTTTTGCGAAGTGCCTACCTGTAGATTTTGGCCTCTAGCTCAGCCGGCACCTAGGGAAACCTACCAAACCTGTGCATTTCTGAAAACTAGAGACCTAGGGGAATCCAAGATGGGGCTTGCGGGGCTCGGACCAGGTTCTGTTAACCAGAATCCTTTGCAAACCTCAAAATCTGGCTAAAAAAACACATGTTCCTCACATTTCTGTGGCAGAAAGTTCTGGAATCTGAGAGGAGCCACAAATTTCCTTCCACCCACCGTTTCCCCAAGTGTCCAGATAAAAATGATACCTCACTTGTGTGGGTAGGCCTAGCGCCCGCGACAGGAAACGCCCCAAAGCGCAACGTGGACACACCCAAATTTTTGGAAGAAAACAGAGGTGTTTTTTGCGAAGTGCCTACCTGTAGATTTTGGCCTCTAGCTCAGCCGGCACCTAGGGAAACCTACCAAACCTGTGCATTTCTGAAAACTAGAGACCTACGGGAATCCAAGATGGGGTGACTTGCGGGGCTCGGACCAGGTTCTGTTACCCAGAATCCATTGCAAACCTCAAAATTTGGCTAAAAAAACACATGTTCCTCACATTTCTGTGGCAGAAAGTTCTGGAATCTGAGAGGAGCCACAAATTTCCTTCCACCCAGCGTTCCCCCAAGTCTCCTGATAAAAATGATACCTCACTTGTGTGGGTAGGCCTAGCGCCCGCGACAGGAAACGCTCCAAAGTGCAACGTGGACACATCCAAATTTTTGGAAGAAAACAGAGGTGTTTTTTGCGAAGTGCCTACCTGTAGATTTTAGCCTCTAGCTCAGCCGGCACCTCGGGAAACCTACCAAACCTGTGCATTTCTGAAAGCTAGAGACCTAGGGGAATCCAAGATGGGGTGACTTGCGGGGCTCGGACCAGGTTCTGTTACCCAGAATCCATTGCAAACCTCAAAATTTGGCTAAAAAAACACATGTTCCTCACATTTCTGTGGCAGAAAGTTCTGGAATCTGAGAGGACCCACAAATTTCCTTCCACCCAGTGTTCCCCCAAGTCTCCCGATAAAACAGATACCTCACTTGTGTGGGTAGGCCTAGCGCCCGCGACAGGAAACGCCCCGAAGCGCAACGTGGACGCATCCAAATTTTTGGAATAAAACAGAGGTGTTTTTTGCGAAGTGCCTACCTGTAGATTTTGGCCTCTAGCTCAGCCGGCACCTAGGGAAACCTACCAAACCTGTGCATTTCTGAAAACTAGAGACCTAGGGGAATCCAAGATGGGGTGACTTGCGGGGCTCGGATCAGGTTCTGTTACCCAGAATCCATTGCAAACCTCAAAATTTGGCTAAAAAAACACATGTTCCTCAAATTTCTGTGGCAGAAAGTTCTGGAATCTGAGAGGAGCCACAAATTTCCTTCCACCCATCGTTTCCCCAAGTCTCCCGATAAAAATGATACCTCACTTGTGTGGGTAGGCCTAGCGCCCGTGACAGGAAACGCCCCAAAGCGCAATTTGGACACATCCACATTTTTGGAAGAAAACAGAGGTGTTTTTTGCGAAGTGCCTACCTGTAGATTTTGGCCTCTAGCTCAGCCGGCACCTAGGGAAACCTACCAAACCTGTGCATTTCTGAAAACTAGAGACCTAGGGGAATCCAAGATGGGGTGACTTGCGGGGCTCGGACCAGGTTCTGTTACCCAGAATCCTTTGCAAACCTCAAAATGTGGCTAAAAAAACACATGTTCCTCACATTTGTGTGGCAGAAAGTTCTGGAATCAGAGAGGACCCACAAATTTCCTTCCACCCAGCGTTCCCCCAAGTCTCCCGATAAAACAGATACCTCACTTGTGTGGGTAGGCCTAGCGCCCGCGACAGGAAACGCCCCAAAGCGCAACGTGGACACATCCAAATTTTTGGAAGAAAACAGAGGTGTTTTTTGCGAAGTGCCTACCTGTAGATTTTGGCCTCTAGCTCAGCCGGCACCTAGGGAAAGCTACCAAACCTGTGCATTTTCTGAAAACTAGAGACCTAGGGGAATCCAAGATGGGGTGACTTGCGGGGCTCGGATCAGGTTCTGTTACCCAGAATCCATTGCAAACCTCAAAATTTGGCTAAAAAAACACATGTTCCTCAAATTTCTGTGGCAGAAAGTTCTGGAATCTGAGAGAAGCCACAAATTTCCTTCCACACAGCGTTCCCCCAAGTCTCCCGATAAAAATGATACCTCACTTGTGTGGGTAGGCCTAGCGCCCACGACAGGAAACGCCCCAAGACGCAACGTGGACACATCCACATTTTTGGAAGAAAACAGAGGTGTTTTTTGCGAAGTGCCTACCTGTAGATTTTGGCCTCTAGCTCAGCCGGCACCTAGGGAAACCTACCAAACCTGTGCATTTCTGAAAACTAGAGACCTAGGGGAATCCAAGATGGGGCTTGCGGGGCTCGGACCAGGTTCTGTTAACCAGAATCCTTTGCAAACCTCAAAATCTGGCTAAAAAAACACATGTTCCTCACATTTCTGTGGCAGAAAGTTCTGGAATCTGAGAGGAGCCACAAATTTCCTTCCACCCACCGTTTCCCCAAGTCTCCAGATAAAAATGATACCTCACTTGTGTGGGTAGGCCTAGCGCCCGCGACAGGAAACGCCCCAAAGCGCAACGTGGACACATCCACATTTTTGGAAGAAAACAGAGGTGTTTTTTGCAAAGTGCCTACCTGTAGATTTTGGCCTCTAGCTCAGCCGGCACCTAGGGAAACCTACCAAACCTGTGCATTTCTGAAAACTAGAGACCTAGGGGAATCCAAGATGGGGTGACTTGCGGGGCTCGGATCAGGTTCTGTTACCCAGAATCCATTGCAAACCTCAAAATTTGGCAAAAAAAACACATGTTCCTCAAATTTCTGTGGCAGAAAGTTCTGGAATCTGAGAGGAGCCACAAATTTCCTTCCACACAGCGTTCCCCCAAGTCTCCCGATAAAAATGATACCTCACTTGTGTGGGTAGGCCTAGCACCCACGACAGGAAACGCCCCAAAGCGCAACGTGGACACATCCACATTTTTGGAAGAAAACGGAGGTGTTTTTTGCGAAGTGCCTACCTGTAGATTTTGGCCTCTAGCTCAGCCGGCACCTAGGGAAACCTACCAAACCTGTGCATTTCTGAAAACTAGAGTCCTAGGGGAATCCAAGATGGGGTGACTTGCGGGGCTCGGACCAGGTTCTGTTACCCAGAATCCATTGCAAACCTCAAAATTTGGCTAAAAAAACACATGTTCCTTACATTTCTGTGGCAGAAAGTTCTGGAATCTGAGAGGAGCCACAAATTTCCTTCCACCCAGCATTCCCCCAAGTCTTCTGATAAAAATGATACCTCACTTGTGTGGGTAGGCCTAGCGCCCGCCACAGGAAACGCTCCAAAGCGCAACGTGGACACATCCACATTTTTGGAAGAAAACAGAGGTGTTTTTTGCGAAGTGCCTACCTGTAGATTTTGGCCTCTAGCTCAGCCGGCACCTAGGGAATCCTACCAAACCTGTGCATTTCTGAAAGCTAGAGACCTAGGGGAATCCAAGATGGGGTGACTTGCTGGGCTCGGACCAGGTTCTGTTACCCAGAATCCTTTGCAAACCTCAAAATTTGGCTAAAAAAACACATGTTCCTCACATTTCTGTGGCAGAAAGTTCTGGAATCTGAGAGGAGCCACAAATTTCCTTCCACCCAGCGTTCGCCCAAGTCTCCTGATAAAAATGATACCTCACTTGTGTGGGTAGGCCTAGCGCCCGCAACAGGAAACGCCCCAAAGTGCAACGTGGACACATCCAAATTTTTGGAAGAAAACAGAGGTGTTTTTTGCGAACTGCCTACCTGTAGATTTTGGCCTCTAGCTCAGCCGGCACCTGGGGAAACCTACCAAACCTATGCATTTCTGAAAGCTAGAGACCTAGGGGAATCCAAGATGGGGTGACTTGCTGGGCTCGGACCAGGTTCTGTTACCCAGAATCCTTTGCAAACCTCAAAATTTGGCTAAAAAAACACATGTTCCTCACATTTCTTTGGCAGAAAGTTCTGGAATCTTTGAGGAGCCACAAATTTCCTCCCACCAAGCGTTCAAACAAGTCTCCCGATAAAAATGATACCTCACTTGTGTGGGTAGGCCTAGCGCCCGCGACAGGAAACGCCCCAAAGCGCAACGTGGACACACCCAAATTTTTGGAAGAAAACAGAGGTGTTTTTTGCGAAGTGCCTACCTGTAGATTTTGGCCTCTAGCTCAGCCGGCACCTAGGGAAACCTACCAAACCTGTGCATTTCTGAAAACTAGAGACCTACGGGAATCCAAGATGGGGTGACTTGCGGGGCTCGGACCAGGTTCTGTTACCCAGAATCCATTGCAAACCTCAAAATTTGGCTAAAAAAACACATGTTCCTCACATTTCTGTGGCAGAAAGTTCTGGAATCTGAGAGGAGCCACAAATTTCCTTCCACCCAGCGTTCCCCCAAGTCTCCTGATACAAATGATACCTCACTTGTGTGGGTAGGCCTAGCGCCCGCGACAGGAAACGCTCCAAAGTGCAACGTGGACACATCCAAATTTTTGGAAGAAAACAGAGGTGTTTTTTGCGAAGTGCCTACCTGTAGATTTTAGCCTCTAGCTCAGCCGGCACCTCGGGAAACCTACCAAACCTGTGCATTTCTGAAAGCTAGAGACCTAGGGGAATCCAAGATGGGGTGACTTGCGGGGCTCGGACCAGGTTCTGTTACCCAGAATCCATTGCAAACCTCAAAATTTGGCTAAAAAAACACATGTTCCTCACATTTCTGTGGCAGAAAGTTCTGGAATCTGAGAGGAGTCACAAATTTCCTTCCACCCAGTGTTCCCCCAAGTCTCCCGATAAAAATGATACCTCACTTGTGTGGGTAGGCCTAGCGCCCGCGACAGGAATAGCTCCAAAGCGCAACGTGGACACATCCAAATTTTTGGAAGAAAACAGAGGTGTTTTTTGCGAAGTGCCTACCTGTAGATTTTGGCCTCTAGCTCAGCCGGCACCTAGGGAAACCTACCAAACCTGTGCATTTCTGAAAACTAGAGACCTAGGGGAATCCAAAATGGGGTGACTTGCGGGGCTCGGACCAGGTTCTGTTACCCAGAATCCTTTGCAAACCTCAAAATTTGGCTAAAAAAACACATGTTCCTCACATTTGTGTGGCAGAAAGTTCTGGAATCAGAGAGGACCCACAAATTTCCTTCCACCCAGTGTTCCCCCAAGTCTCCCGATAAAACAGATACCTCACTTGTGTGGGTAGGCCTAGCGCCCGCGACAGGAAACGCCCCAAAGCGCAACGTGGACACATCCAAATTTTTGGAAGAAAACAGAGGTGTTTTTTGCGAAGTGCCTACCTGTAGATTTTGGCCTCTAGCTCAGCCGGCACCTAGGGAAACCTACCAAACCTGTGCATTTCTGAAAACTAGAGACCTAGGGGAATCCAAGATGGGGTGACTTGCGGGGCTCGGATCAGGTTCTGTTACCCAGAATCCATTGCAAACCTCAAAATTTGGCTAAAAAAACACATGTTCCTCAAATTTCTGTGGCAGAAAGTTCTGGAATCTGAGAGGAGCCACAAATTTCCTTCCACCCATCGTTTGCCCAAGTCTCCCGATAAAAATGATACCTCACTTGTGTGGGTAGGCCTAGCGCCCGTGACAGGAAACGCCCCAAAGCGCAATTTGGACACATCCACATTTTTGGAAGAAAACAGAGGTGTTTTTTGCGAAGTGCCTACCTGTAGATTTTGGCCTCTAGCTCAGCCGGCACCTAGGGAAACCTACCAAACCTGTGCATTTCTGAAAACTAGAGACCTAGGGGAATCCAAGATGGGGTGACTTGCGGGGCTCAGACCAGGTTCTGTTACCCAGAATCCTTTGCAAACCTCAAAATTTGGCTAAAAAAACACATTTTCCACACATTTGTGTGGCAGAAAGTTATGGAATCTGAGAGGAGCCACAAATTTCCTTCCACCCACCGTTTCCCCAAGTCTCCAGATAAAAATGATACCTCACTTGTGTGGGTAGGCCTAGCGCCCGCGACAGGAAACGCCCCAAAGCGCAACGTGGACACATCCAAATTTTTGGAAGAAAACAGAGGTGTTTTTTGCGCAGTGCCTACCTGTAGATTTTGGCCTCTAGCTCAGCCGGCACCTAGGGAAACCTACCAAACCTGTGCATTTCTGAAAACTAGAGACCTAGGGGAATCCAAGATGGGGTGACTTGCGGGGCTCGGATCAGGTTCTGTTACCCAGAATCCATTGCAAACCTCAAAATTTGGCAAAAAAAACACATGTTCCTCAAATTTCTGTGGCAGAAAGTTCTGGAATCTGAGAGGAGCCACAAATTTTCTTCCACACAGCGTTCCCCCAAGTCTCCCGATAAAAATGATAACTCACTTGTGTGGGTAGGCCTAGCGCCCGCGACAGGAAACGCCCCAAAGCGCAACGTGGACACATCCAAATTTTTGGAAGAAAACAGAGGTGTTTTTTGCGAAGTGCCTACCTGTAGATTTTGGCCTCTAGCTCAGCCGGCACCTAGGAAAAGCTACCAAACCTGTGCATTTTCTGAAAACTCGAGACCTAGGGGAATCCAAGATGGGGTGACTTGCGGGGCTCGGATCAGGTTCTGTTACCCAGAATCCATTGCAAACCTCAAAATTTGGCTAAAAAAACACATGTTCCTCAAATTTCTGTGGCAGAAAGTTCTGGAATCTGAGAGGAGCCACAAATTTCCTTCCACACAGCGTTCCCCCAAGTCTCCCGATAAAAATGATACCTCACTTGTGTGGGTATGCCTAGCGCCCACGACAGGAAACGCCCCAAGACGCAACGTGGACACATCCACATTTTTGGAAGAAAACAGTGGTGTTTTTTGCGAAGTGCCTACCTGTAGATTTTGGCCTCTAGCTCAGCCGGCACCTAGGGAAACCTACCAAACCTGTGCATTTCTGAAAACTAGAGACCTAGGGGAATCCAAGATGGGGCTTGTGGGGCTCGGACCAGGTTCTGTTAACCAGAATCCTTTGCAAACCTCAAAATCTGGCTAAAAAAACACATGTTCCTCACATTTCTGTGGCAGAAAGTTCTGGAATCTGAGAGGAGCCACAAATTTCCTTCCACCCACCGTTTCCCCAAGTCTCCAGATAAAAATGATACCTCACTTGTGTGGGTAGGCCTAGCGCCCGCGACAGGAAACGCCCCAAAGCGCAACGTGGACACATCCACATTTTTGGAAGAAAACAGAGGTGTTTTTTGCGAAGTGCCTACCTGTAGATTTTGGCCTCTAGCTCAGCCGGCACCTAGGGAAACCTACCAAACCTGTGCATTTCTGAAAACTAGAGACCTAGGGGAATCCAAGATGGGGTGACTTGCGGGGCTCGGATCAGGTTCTGTTACCCAGAATCCATTGCAAACCTCAAAATTTGGCAAAAAAAACACATGTTCCTCAAATTTCTGTGGCAGAAAGTTCTGGAATCTGAGAGGAGCCACAAATTTCCTTCCACACAGCGTTCCCCCAAGTCTCCCGATAAAAATTATACCTCACTTGTGTGGGTAGGCCTAGCGCCCACGACAGGAAACGCCCCAAAGCGCAACGTGGACACATCCACATTTTTGGAAGAAAACGGAGGTGTTTTTTGCGAAGTGCCTACCTGTAGATTTTGGCCTCTAGCTCAGCCGGCACCTAGGGAAACCTACCAAACCTGTGCATTTCTGAAAACTAGAGTCCTAGGGGAATCCAAGATGGGGTGACTTGCGGGGCTCGGACCAGGTTCTGTTACCCAGAATCCATTGCAAACCTCAAAATTTGGCTAAAAAAACACATGTTCCTTACATTTCTGTGGCAGAAAGTTCTGGAATCTGAGAGGAGCCACAAATTTCCTTCCACCCAGCATTCCCCCAAGTCTCCTGATAAAAATGATACCTCACTTGTGTGGGTAGGCCTAGCGCCAGGCACAGGAAACGCTCCAAAGCGCAACGTGGACACATCCACATTTTTGGAAGAAAACAGAGGTGTTTTTTGCGAAGTGCCTACCTGTAGATTTTGGCCTCTAGCTCAGCCGGCACCTAGGGAATCCTACCAAACCTGTGCATTTCTGAAAGCTAGAGACCTAGGGGAATCCAAGATGGGGTGACTTGCTGGGCTCGGACCAGGTTCTGTTACCCAGAATCCTTTGCAAACCTCAAAATTTGGCTAAAAAAACACATGTTCCTCACATTTCTGTGGCAGAAAGTTCTGGAATCTGAGAGGAGCCACAAATTTCCTTCCACCCAGCGTTCGCCCAAGTCTCCTGATAAAAATGATACCTCACTTGTGTGGGTAGGCCTAGCGCCCGCAACAGGAAACGCCCCAAAGTGCAACGTGGACACATCCAAATTTTTGGAAGAAAACAGAGGTGTTTTTTGCGAAGTGCCTACCTGTAGATTTTGGCCTCTAGCTCAGCCGGCACCTGGGGAAACCTACCAAACCTGTGCATTTCTGAAAGCTAGAGACCTAGGGGAATCCAAGATGGGGTGACTTGCTGGGCTCGGACCAGGTTCTGTTACCCAGAATCCTTTGCAAACCTCAAAATTTGGCTAAAAAAACACATGTTCCTCACATTTCTGTGGCAGAAAGTTCTGGAATCTTTGAGGAGCCACAAATTTCCTCCCACCCAGCGTTCAAACAAGTCTCCCGATAAAAATGATACCTCACTTGTGTGGGTAGGCCTAGCGCCCGCGACAGGAAACGCCCCAAAGCGCAATGTGGACACACCCAAATTTTTGGAAGAAAACAGAGGTGTTTTTTGCGAAGTGCCTACCTGTAGATTTTGGCCTCTAGCTCAGCCGGCACCTCGGGAAACCTACCAAACCTGTGCATTTCTGAAAACTAGAGACCTACGGGAATCCAAGATGGGGTGACTTGCGGGGCTCGGACCAGGTTCTGTTACCCAGAATCCATTGCAAACCTCAAAATTTGGCTAAAAAAACACATGTTCCTCACATTTCTGTGGCAGAAAGTTCTGGAATCTGAGAGGAGCCACAAATTTCCTTCCACCCAGCGTTCCCCCAAGTCTCCTGATAAAAATGATACCTCACTTGTGTGGGTAGGCCTAGCGCCCGCGACAGGAAACGCTCCAAAGTGCAACGTGGACACATCCAAATTTTTGGAAGAAAACAGAGGTGTTTTTTGCGAAGTGCCTACCTGTAGATTTTAGCCTCTAGCTCAGCCGGCACCTCGGGAAACCTACCAAACCTGTGCATTTCTGAAAGCTAGAGACCTAGGGGAATCCAAGATGGGGTGACTTGCGGGGCTCGGACCAGGTTCTGTTACCCAGAATCCATTGCAAACCTCAAAATTTGGCTAAAAAAACACATGTTCCTCACATTTCTGTGGCAGAAAGTTCTGGAATCTGAGAGGAGTCACAAATTTCCTTCCACCCAGTGTTCCCCCAAGTCTCCCGATAAAAATGATACCTCACTTGTGTGGGTAGGCCTAGCGCCCGCGACAGGAAAAGCTCCAAAGCGCAACGTGGACACATCCAAATTTTTGGAAGAAAACAGAGGTTTTTTTGCGAAGTGCCTACCTGTAGATTTTGGCCTCTAGCTCAGCCGGCACCTAGGGAAACCTACCAAACCTGTGCATTTCTGAAAACTAGAGACCTAGGGGAATCCAAAATGGGGTGACTTGCGGGGCTCGGACCAGGTTCTGTTACCCAGAATCCTTTGCAAACCTCAAAATTTGGCTAAAAAAACACATGTTCCTCACATTTGTGTGGCAGAAAGTTCTGGAATCAGAGAGGACCCACAAATTTCCTTCCACCCAGTGTTCCCCCAAGTCTCCCGATAAAACAGATACCTCATTTGTGTGGGTAGGCCTAGCGCCCGCGACAGGAAATGCCCCAAAGCGCAACGTGGACACATCCAAATTTTTGGAAGAAAACAGAGGTGTTTTTTGCGAAGTGCCTACCTGTAGATTTTGGCCTCTAGCTCAGCCGGCACCTAGGGAAACCTACCAAACCTGTGCATTTCTGAAAACTAGAGACCTACGGGAATCCAAGATGGGGTGACTTGCGGGGCTCGGACCAGGTTCTGTTACCCAGAATCCATTGCAAACCTCAAAATTTGGCTAAAAAAACACATGTTCCTCACATTTCTGTGGCAGAAAGTTCTGGAATCTGAGAGGAGCCACAAATTTCCTTCCACCCAGCGTTCCCCCAAGTCTCCTGATAAAAATGATACCTCACTTGTGTGGGTAGGCCTAGCGCCCGCGACAGGAAACGCTCCAAAGTGCAACGTGGACACATCCAAATTTTTGGAAGAAAACAGAGGTGTTTTTTGCGAAGTGCCTACCTGTAGATTTTAGCCTCTAGCTCAGCCGGCACCTAGGGAAACCTACCAAACCTGTGCATTTCTGAAAACTAGAGACCTAGGGGAATCCAAGATGGGGTGACTTGCGGGGCTCGGATCAGGTTCTGTTACCCAGAATCCATTGCAAACCTCAAAATTTGGCTAAAAAAACACATGTTCCTCAAATTTCTGTGGCAGAAAGTTCTGGAATCTGAGAGGAGCCACAAATTTACTTCCACCCATCGTTTGCCCAAGTCTCCCGATAAAAATGATACCTCACTTGTGTGGGTAGGCCTAGCGCCCGTGACAGGAAACGCCCCAAAGCGCAATTTGGACACATCCACATTTTTGGAAGAAAACAGAGGTGTTTTTTGCGAAGTGCCTACCTGTAGATTTTGGCCTCTAGCTCAGCCGGCACCTAGGGAAACCTACCAAACCTGTGCATTTCTGAAAACTAGAGACCTAGGGGAATCCAAGATGGGGTGACTTGCGGGGCTCAGACCAGGTTCTGTTACCCAGAATCCTTTGCAAACCTCAAAATTTGGCTAAAAAAACACATTTTCCTCACATTTGTGTGGCAGAAAGTTCTGGAATCTGAGAGGAGCCACAAATTTCCTTCCACCCACCGTTTCCCCAAGTCTCCAGATAAAAATGATACCTCACTTGTGTGGGTAGGCCTAGCGCCCGCGACAGGAAACGCCCCAAAGCGCAACGTGGACACATCCAAATTTTTGGAAGAAAACAGAGGTGTTTTTTGCGCAGTGCCTACCTGTAGATTTTGGCCTCTAGCTCAGCCGGCACCTAGGGAAACCTACCAAACCTGTGCATTTCTGAAAACTAGAGACCTAGGGGAATCCAAGATGGGGTGACTTGCGGGGCTCGGATCAGGTTCTGTTACCCAGAATCCATTGCAAACCTCAAAATTTGGCTAAAAAAACACATGTTCCTCAAATTTCTGTGGCAGAAAGTTCTGGAATCTGAGAGGAGCCACAAATTTACTTCCACCCATCGTTTGCCCAAGTCTCCCGATAAAAATGATACCTCACTTGTGTGGGTAGGCCTAGCGCCCGTGACAGGAAACGCCCCAAAGCGCAATTTGGACACATCCACATTTTTGGAAGAAAACAGAGGTGTTTTTTGCGAAGTGCCTACCTGTAGATTTTGGCCTCTAGCTCAGCCGGCACCTAGGGAAACCTACCAAACCTGTGCATTTCTGAAAACTAGAGACCTAGGGGAATCCAAGATGGGGTGACTTGCGGGGCTCAGACCAGGTTCTGTTACCCAGAATCCTTTGCAAACCTCAAAATTTGGCTAAAAAAACACATGTTCCTCACATTTGTGTGGCAGAAAGTTCTGGAATCTGAGAGGAGCCACAAATTTCCTTCCACCCACCGTTTCCCCAAGTCTCCAGATAAAAATGATACCTCACTTGTGTGGGTAGGCCTAGCGCCCGCGACAGGAAACGCCCCAAAGCGCAACGTGGACACATCCAAATTTTTGGAAGAAAACAGAGGTGTTTTTTGCGCAGTGCCTACCTGTAGATTTTGGCCTCTAGCTCAGCCGGCACCTAGGGAAACCTACCAAACCTGTGCATTTCTGAAAACTAGAGACCTAGGGGAATCCAAGATGGGGTGACTTGCGGGGCTCGGATCAGGTTCTGTTACCCAGAATCCATTGCAAACCTCAAAATTTGGCAAAAAAAACACATGTTCCTCAAATTTCTGTGGCAGAAAGTTCTGGAATCTGAGAGGAGCCACAAATTTTCTTCCACACAGCGTTCCCCCAAGTCTCCCGATAAAAATGATAACTCACTTGTGTGGGTAGGCCTAGCGCCCACGACAGGAAACGCCCCAAAGCGCAACGTGGACACATCCACATTTTTGGAAGAAAACGGAGGTGTTTTTTGCGAAGTGCCTACCTGTAGATTTTGGCCTCTAGCTCAGCCAGCACTTAGGGAAACCTACCAAACCTGTGCATTTCTGAAAACTAGAGTCCTAGGGGAATCCAAGATGGGGTGACTTGCGGGGCTCGGACCAGGTTCTGTTACCCAGAATCCATTGCAAACCTCAAAATTTGGCTAAAAAAACACATGTTCCTTACATTTCTGTGGCAGAAAGTTCTGGAATCTGAGAGGAGCCACAAATTTCCTTCCACCCAGCATTCCCCCAAGTCTCCTGATAAAAATGATACCTCACTTGTGTGGGTAGGCCTAGCGCCCGCGACAGGAAACGCTCCAAAGCGCAACGTGGACACATCCACATTTTTGGAAGAAAACAGAGGTGTTTTTTGCGAAGTGCCTACCTGTAGATTTTGGCCTCTAGCTCAGCCGGCACCTAGGGAATCCTACCAAACCTGTGCATTTCTGAAAGCTAGAGACCTAGGGGAATCCAAGATGGGGTGACTTGCTGGGCTCGGACCAGGTTCCGTTACCCAGAATCCTTTGCAAACCTCAAAATTTGGCTAAAAAAACACATGTTCCTCACATTTCTGTGGCAGAAAGTTCTGGAATCTGAGAGGAGCCACAAATTTCCTTCCACCCAGCGTTCCCCCAAGTCTCCTGATAAAAATGATACCTCACTTGTGTGGGTAGGCCTAGCGCCCGCAACAGGAAACGCCCCAAAGCACAACGTGGACACATCCAAATTTTTGGAAGAAAACAGAGGTGTTTTTTGCGAAGTGCCTACCTGTAGATTTTGGCCTCTAGCTCAGCCGGCACCTAGGGAAACCTACCAAACCTGTGCATTTCTGAAAGCTAGAGACCTAGGGGAATCCAAGATGGGGTGACTTGCGGGGCTCGGACCAGGTTCGGTTACCCAGAATCCATTGCAAACCTCAAAATTTGGCTAAAAAAACACATGTTCCTCACATTTCTGTGGCAGAAAGTTCTGGAATCTGAGAGGAGTCACAAATTTCCTTCCACCCAGTGTTCCCCCAAGTCTTCCGATAAAAATGATACCTCACTTGTGTGGGTAGGCCTAGCGCCCACGACAGGAAAAGCTCCAAAGCGCAACGTGGACACATCCAAATTTTTGGAAGAAAACAGAGGTGTTTTTTGCGAAGTGCCTAATGTAGATTTTGGCCTCTAGCTCAGCCGGCACCTAGGGAAACCTACCAAACCTGTGCATTTCTGAAAACTAGAGACCTAGGGGAATCCAAAATGGGGTGACTTGCGGGGCTCGGACCAGGTTCTGTTACCCAGAATCCTTTGCAAACCTCAAAATTTGGCTAAAAAAACACATGTTCCTCACCTTTGTGTGGCAGAAAGTTCTGGAATCAGAGAGGACCCACAAATTTCCTTCCACCCAGTGTTCCCCCAAGTCTCCCGATAAAACAGATACCTCACTTGTGTGGGTAGGCCTAGCGCCCGCGACAGGAAACGCCCCAAAGCGCAACGTGGACACATCCAAATTTTTGGAAGAAAACAGAGGTGTTTTTTGCGAAGTGCCTACCTGTAGATTTTGGCCTCTAGCTCAGCCGGCACCTAGGGAAACCTACCAAACCTGTGCATTTCTGAAAACTAGAGACCTAGGGGAATCCAAGATGGGGTGACTTGCGGGGCTCGGATCAGGTTCTGTTACCCAGAATCCATTGCAAACCTCAAAATTTGGCTAAAAAAACACATGTTCCTCACATTTGTGTGGCAGAAAGTTCTGGAATCTGAGAGGAGCCACAAATTTCCTTCCACCCACCGTTTCCCCAAGTCTCCAGATAAAAATGATACCTCACTTGTGTGGGTAGGCCTAGCGCCCGCGACAGGAAACGCCCCAAAGCGCAACGTGGACACATCCAAATTTTTGGAAGAAAACAGAGGTGTTTTTTGCGCAGTGCCTACCTGTAGATTTTGGCCTCTAGCTCAGCCGGCACCTAGGGAAACCTACCAAACCTGTGCATTTCTGAAAACTAGAGACCTAGGGGAATCCAAGATGGGGTGACTTGCGGGGCTCGGATCAGGTTCTGTTACCCAGAATCCATTGCAAACCTCAAAATTTGGCAAAAAAAACACATGTTCCTCAAATTTCTGTGGCAGAAAGTTCTGGAATCTGAGAGGAGCCACAAATTTTCTTCCACACAGCGTTCCCCCAAGTCTCCCGATAAAAATGATACCTCACTTGTGTGGGTAGGCCTAGCGCCCACGACAGGAAACGCCCCAAAGCGCAACGTGGACACATCCACATTTTTGGAAGAAAACGGAGGTGTTTTTTGCGAAGTGCCTACCTGTAGATTTTGGCCTCTAGCTCAGCCGGCACCTAGGGAAACCTACCAAACCTGTGCATTTCTGAAAACTAGAGTCCTAGGGGAATCCAAGATGGGGTGACTTGCGGGGCTCGGACCAGGTTCTGTTACCCAGAATCCATTGCAAACCTCAAAATTTGGCTAAAAAAACACATGTTCCTTACATTTCTGTGGCAGAAAGTTCTGGAATCTGAGAGGAGCCACAAATTTCCTTCCACCCAGCATTCCCCCAAGTCTCCTGATAAAAACTATACCTCACTTGTGTGGGTAGGCCTAGCGCCCGCGACAGGAAACGCTCCAAAGCGCAACGTGGACACATCCACATTTTTGGAAGAAAACAGAGGTGTTTTTTGCGAAGTGCCTACCTGTAGATTTTGGCCTCTAGCTCAGCCGGCACCTAGGGAATCCTACCAAACCTGTGCATTTCTGAAAGCTAGAGACCTAGGGGAATCCAAGATGGGGTGACTTGCTGGGCTCGGACCAGGTTCTGTTACCCAGAATCCTTTGCAAACCTCAAAATTTGGCTAAAAAAACACATGTTCCTCACATTTCTGTGGCAGAAAGTTCTGGAATCTGAGAGGAGCCACAAATTTCCTTCCACCCAGCGTTCGCCCAAGTCTCCTGATAAAAATGATACCTCACTTGTGTGGGTAGGCCTAGCGCCCGCAACAGGAAACGCCCCAAAGTGCAACGTGGACACATCCAAATTTTTGGAAGAAAACAGAGGTGTTTTTTGCGAAGTGCCTACCTGTAGATTTTGGCCTCTAGCTCAGCCGGCACCTGGGGAAACCTACCAAACCTGTGCATTTCTGAAAGCTAGAGACCTAGGGGAATCCAAGATGGGGTGACTTGCTGGGCTCGGACCAGGTTCTGTTACCCAGAATCCTTTGCAAACCTCAAAATTTGGCTAAAAAAACACATGTTCCTCACATTTCTGTGGCAGAAAGTTCTGGAATCTTTGAGGAGCCACAAATTTCCTCCCACCCAGCGTTCAAACAAGTCTCCCGATAAAAATGATACCTCACTTGTGTGGGTAGGCCTAGCGCCCGCGACAGGAAACGCCCCAAAGCGCAATGTGGACACACCCAAATTTTTGGAAGAAAACAGAGGTGTTTTTTGCGAAGTGCCTACCTGTAGATTTTGGCCTCTAGCTCAGCCGGCACCTCGGGAAACCTACCAAACCTGTGCATTTCTGAAAACTAGAGACCTACGGGAATCCAAGATGGGGTGACTTGCGGGGCTCGGACCAGGTTCTGTTACCCAGAATCCATTGCAAACCTCAAAATTTGGCTAAAAAAACACATGTTCCTCACATTTCTGTGGCAGAAAGTTCTGGAATCTGAGAGGAGCCACAAATTTCCTTCCACCCAGCGTTCCCCCAAGTCTCCTGATAAAAATGATACCTCACTTGTGTGGGTAGGCCTAGCGCCCGCGACAGGAAACGCTCCAAAGTGCAACGTGGACACATCCAAATTTTTGGAAGAAAACAGAGGTGTTTTTTGCGAAGTGCCTACCTGTAGATTTTAGCCTCTAGCTCAGCCGGCACCTCGGGAAACCTACCAAACCTGTGCATTTCTGAAAGCTAGAGACCTAGGGGAATCCAAGATGGGGTGACTTGCGGGGCTCGGACCAGGTTCTGTTACCCAGAATCCATTGCAAACCTCAAAATTTGGCTAAAAAAACACATGTTCCTCACATTTCTGTGGCAGAAAGTTCTGGAATCTGAGAGGAGTCACAAATTTCCTTCCACCCAGTGTTCCCCCAAGTCTCCCGATAAAAATGATACCTCACTTGTGTGGGTAGGCCTAGCGCCCGCGACAGGAAAAGCTCCAAAGCGCAACGTGGACACATCCAAATTTTTGGAAGAAAACAGAGGTGTTTTTTGCGAAGTGCCTACCTGTAGATTTTGGCCTCTAGCTCAGCCGGCACCTAGGGAAACCTACCAAACCTGTGCATTTCTGAAAACTAGAGACCTAGGGGAATCCAAAATGGGGTGACTTGCGGGGCTCGGACCAGGTTCTGTTACCCAGAATCCTTTGCAAACCTCAAAATTTGGCTAAAAAAACACATGTTCCTCACATTTGTGTGGCAGAAAGTTCTGGAATCAGAGAGGACCCACAAATTTCCTTCCACCCAGTGTTCCCCCAAGTCTCCCGATAAAACAGATACCTCATTTGTGTGGGTAGGCCTAGCGCCCGCGACAGGAAATGCCCCAAAGCGCAACGTGGACACATCCAAATTTTTGGAAGAAAACAGAGGTGTTTTTTGCGAAGTGCCTACCTGTAGATTTTGGCCTCTAGCTCAGCCGGCACCTAGGGAAACCTACCAAACCTGTGCATTTCTGAAAACTAGAGACCTACGGGAATCCAAGATGGGGTGACTTGCGGGGCTCGGACCAGGTTCTGTTACCCAGAATCCATTGCAAACCTCAAAATTTGGCTAAAAAAACACATGTTCCTCACATTTCTGTGGCAGAAAGTTCTGGAATCTGAGAGGAGCCACAAATTTCCTTCCACCCAGCGTTCCCCCAAGTCTCCTGATAAAAATGATACCTCACTTGTGTGGGTAGGCCTAGCGCCCGCGACAGGAAACGCTCCAAAGTGCAACGTGGACACATCCAAATTTTTGGAAGAAAACAGAGGTGTTTTTTGCGAAGTGCCTACCTGTAGATTTTAGCCTCTAGCTCAGCCGGCACCTAGGGAAACCTACCAAACCTGTGCATTTCTGAAAACTAGAGACCTAGGGGAATCCAAGATGGGGTGACTTGCGGGGCTCGGATCAGGTTCTGTTACCCAGAATCCATTGCAAACCTCAAAATTTGGCTAAAAAAACACATGTTCCTCAAATTTCTGTGGCAGAAAGTTCTGGAATCTGAGAGGAGCCACAAATTTACTTCCACCCATCGTTTGCCCAAGTCTCCCGATAAAAATGATACCTCACTTGTGTGGGTAGGCCTAGCGCCCGTGACAGGAAACGCCCCAAAGCGCAATTTGGACACATCCACATTTTTGGAAGAAAACAGAGGTGTTTTTTGCGAAGTGCCTACCTGTAGATTTTGGCCTCTAGCTCAGCCGGCACCTAGGGAAACCTACCAAACCTGTGCATTTCTGAAAACTAGAGACCTAGGGGAATCCAAGATGGGGTGACTTGCGGGGCTCAGACCAGGTTCTGTTACCCAGAATCCTTTGCAAACCTCAAAATTTGGCTAAAAAAACACATTTTCCTCACATTTGTGTGGCAGAAAGTTCTGGAATCTGAGAGGAGCCACAAATTTCCTTCCACCCACCGTTTCCCCAAGTCTCCAGATAAAAATGATACCTCACTTGTGTGGGTAGGCCTAGCGCCCGCGACAGGAAACGCCCCAAAGCGCAACGTGGACACATCCAAATTTTTGGAAGAAAACAGAGGTGTTTTTTGCGCAGTGCCTACCTGTAGATTTTGGCCTCTAGCTCAGCCGGCACCTAGGGAAACCTACCAAACCTGTGCATTTCTGAAAACTAGAGACCTAGGGGAATCCAAGATGGGGTGACTTGCGGGGCTCGGATCAGGTTCTGTTACCCAGAATCCATTGCAAACCTCAAAATTTGGCTAAAAAAACACATGTTCCTCAAATTTCTGTGGCAGAAAGTTCTGGAATCTGAGAGGAGCCACAAATTTACTTCCACCCATCGTTTGCCCAAGTCTCCCGATAAAAATGATACCTCACTTGTGTGGGTAGGCCTAGCGCCCGTGACAGGAAACGCCCCAAAGCGCAATTTGGACACATCCACATTTTTGGAAGAAAACAGAGGTGTTTTTTGCGAAGTGCCTACCTGTAGATTTTGGCCTCTAGCTCAGCCGGCACCTAGGGAAACCTACCAAACCTGTGCATTTCTGAAAACTAGAGACCTAGGGGAATCCAAGATGGGGTGACTTGCGGGGCTCAGACCAGGTTCTGTTACCCAGAATCCTTTGCAAACCTCAAAATTTGGCTAAAAAAACACATTTTCCTCACATTTGTGTGGCAGAAAGTTCTGGAATCTGAGAGGAGCCACAAATTTCCTTCCACCCACCGTTTCCCCAAGTCTCCAGATAAAAATGATACCTCACTTGTGTGGGTAGGCCTAGCGCCCGCGACAGGAAACGCCCCAAAGCGCAACGTGGACACATCCAAATTTTTGGAAGAAAACAGAGGTGTTTTTTGCGCAGTGCCTACCTGTAGATTTTGGCCTCTAGCTCAGCCGGCACCTAGGGAAACCTACCAAACCTGTGCATTTCTGAAAACTAGAGACCTAGGGGAATCCAAGATGGGGTGACTTGCGGGGCTCGGATCAGGTTCTGTTACCCAGAATCCATTGCAAACCTCAAAATTTGGCAAAAAAAACACATGTTCCTCAAATTTCTGTGGCAGAAAGTTCTGGAATCTGAGAGGAGCCACAAATTTTCTTCCACACAGCGTTCCCCCAAGTCTCCCGATAAAAATGATAACTCACTTGTGTGGGTAGGCCTAGCGCCCACGACAGGAAACGCCCCAAAGCGCAACGTGGACACATCCACATTTTTGGAAGAAAACGGAGGTGTTTTTTGCGAAGTGCCTACCTGTAGATTTTGGCCTCTAGCTCAGCCAGCACTTAGGGAAACCTACCAAACCTGTGCATTTCTGAAAACTAGAGTCCTAGGGGAATCCAAGATGGGGTGACTTGCGGGGCTCGGACCAGGTTCTGTTACCCAGAATCCATTGCAAACCTCAAAATTTGGCTAAAAAAACACATGTTCCTTACATTTCTGTGGCAGAAAGTTCTGGAATCTGAGAGGAGCCACAAATTTCCTTCCACCCAGCATTCCCCCAAGTCTCCTGATAAAAATGATACCTCACTTGTGTGGGTAGGCCTAGCGCCCGCGACAGGAAACGCTCCAAAGCGCAACGTGGACACATCCACATTTTTGGAAGAAAACAGAGGTGTTTTTTGCGAAGTGCCTACCTGTAGATTTTGGCCTCTAGCTCAGCCGGCACCTAGGGAATCCTACCAAACCTGTGCATTTCTGAAAGCTAGAGACCTAGGGGAATCCAAGATGGGGTGACTTGCTGGGCTCGGACCAGGTTCCGTTACCCAGAATCCTTTGCAAACCTCAAAATTTGGCTAAAAAAACACATGTTCCTCACATTTCTGTGGCAGAAAGTTCTGGAATCTGAGAGGAGCCACAAATTTCCTTCCACCCAGCGTTCCCCCAAGTCTCCTGATAAAAATGATACCTCACTTGTGTGGGTAGGCCTAGCGCCCGCAACAGGAAACGCCCCAAAGCACAACGTGGACACATCCAAATTTTTGGAAGAAAACAGAGGTGTTTTTTGCGAAGTGCCTACCTGTAGATTTTGGCCTCTAGCTCAGCCGGCACCTAGGGAAACCTACCAAACCTGTGCATTTCTGAAAGCTAGAGACCTAGGGGAATCCAAGATGGGGTGACTTGCGGGGCTCGGACCAGGTTCGGTTACCCAGAATCCATTGCAAACCTCAAAATTTGGCTAAAAAAACACATGTTCCTCACATTTCTGTGGCAGAAAGTTCTGGAATCTGAGAGGAGTCACAAATTTCCTTCCACCCAGTGTTCCCCCAAGTCTTCCGATAAAAATGATACCTCACTTGTGTGGGTAGGCCTAGCGCCCACGACAGGAAAAGCTCCAAAGCGCAACGTGGACACATCCAAATTTTTGGAAGAAAACAGAGGTGTTTTTTGCGAAGTGCCTAATGTAGATTTTGGCCTCTAGCTCAGCCGGCACCTAGGGAAACCTACCAAACCTGTGCATTTCTGAAAACTAGAGACCTAGGGGAATCCAAAATGGGGTGACTTGCGGGGCTCGGACCAGGTTCTGTTACCCAGAATCCTTTGCAAACCTCAAAATTTGGCTAAAAAAACACATGTTCCTCACCTTTGTGTGGCAGAAAGTTCTGGAATCAGAGAGGACCCACAAATTTCCTTCCACCCAGTGTTCCCCCAAGTCTCCCGATAAAACAGATACCTCACTTGTGTGGGTAGGCCTAGCGCCCGCGACAGGAAACGCCCCAAAGCGCAACGTGGACACATCCAAATTTTTGGAAGAAAACAGAGGTGTTTTTTGCGAAGTGCCTACCTGTAGATTTTGGCCTCTAGCTCAGCCGGCACCTAGGGAAACCTACCAAACCTGTGCATTTCTGAAAACTAGAGACCTAGGGGAATCCAAGATGGGGTGACTTGCGGGGCTCGGATCAGGTTCTGTTACCCAGAATCCATTGCAAACCTCAAAATTTGGCTAAAAAAACACATGTTCCTCACATTTGTGTGGCAGAAAGTTCTGGAATCTGAGAGGAGCCACAAATTTCCTTCCACCCACCGTTTCCCCAAGTCTCCAGATAAAAATGATACCTCACTTGTGTGGGTAGGCCTAGCGCCCGCGACAGGAAACGCCCCAAAGCGCAACGTGGACACATCCAAATTTTTGGAAGAAAACAGAGGTGTTTTTTGCGCAGTGCCTACCTGTAGATTTTGGCCTCTAGCTCAGCCGGCACCTAGGGAAACCTACCAAACCTGTGCATTTCTGAAAACTAGAGACCTAGGGGAATCCAAGATGGGGTGACTTGCGGGGCTCGGATCAGGTTCTGTTACCCAGAATCCATTGCAAACCTCAAAATTTGGCAAAAAAAACACATGTTCCTCAAATTTCTGTGGCAGAAAGTTCTGGAATCTGAGAGGAGCCACAAATTTTCTTCCACACAGCGTTCCCCCAAGTCTCCCGATAAAAATGATACCTCACTTGTGTGGGTAGGCCTAGCGCCCACGACAGGAAACGCCCCAAAGCGCAACGTGGACACATCCACATTTTTGGAAGAAAACGGAGGTGTTTTTTGCGAAGTGCCTACCTGTAGATTTTGGCCTCTAGCTCAGCCGGCACCTAGGGAAACCTACCAAACCTGTGCATTTCTGAAAACTAGAGTCCTAGGGGAATCCAAGATGGGGTGACTTGCGGGGCTCGGACCAGGTTCTGTTACCCAGAATCCATTGCAAACCTCAAAATTTGGCTAAAAAAACACATGTTCCTTACATTTCTGTGGCAGAAAGTTCTGGAATCTGAGAGGAGCCACAAATTTCCTTCCACCCAGCATTCCCCCAAGTCTCCTGATAAAAACTATACCTCACTTGTGTGGGTAGGCCTAGCGCCCGCGACAGGAAACGCTCCAAAGCGCAACGTGGACACATCCACATTTTTGGAAGAAAACAGAGGTGTTTTTTGCGAAGTGCCTACCTGTAGATTTTGGCCTCTAGCTCAGCCGGCACCTAGGGAATCCTACCAAACCTGTGCATTTCTGAAAGCTAGAGACCTAGGGGAATCCAAGATGGGGTGACTTGCTGGGCTCGGACCAGGTTCTGTTACCCAGAATCCTTTGCAAACCTCAAAATCTGGCTAAAAAACACATGTTCCTCACATTTCTGTGGCAGAAAGTTCTGGAATCTGAGAGGAGCCACAAATTTTCTTCCACCCAGCGTTCCCCCAAGTCTCCTGATAAAAATGATACCTCACTTGTGTGGGTAGGCCTAGCGCCCGCAACAGGAAACGCCCCAAAGCGCAACGTGGACACATCCAAATTTTTGGAAGAAAACAGAGGTGTTTTTTGCGAAGTGCCTACCTGTAGATTTTGGCCTCTAGCTCAGCCGGCACCTAGGGAAACCTACCAAACCTGTGCATTTCTGAAAGCTAAAGACCTAGGGGAATCCAAGATGGGGTGACTTGCTGGGCTCGGACCAGGTTCTGTTACCCAGAATCCTTTGCAAACCTCAAAATTTGGCTAACAAAACACATGTTCCTCAAATTTCTGTGGCAGAAAGTTCTGGAATCTGAGAGGAGCCACAAATTTCCTTCCACCCAGCGTTCCCCCAAGTCTCCTGATAAAAATGATACCTCACTTGTGTGGGTAGGCCTAGCGCCCGCAACAGGAAACGCCCCAAAGCGCAACGTGGACACATCCAAATTTTTGGAAGAAAACAGAGGTGATTTTTGCGAAGTGCCTACCTGTAGATTTTGGCCTCTAGCTCAGCCGGCACCTAGGGAAACCTACCAAACCTGTGCATTTCTGAAAGCTAAAGACCTAGGGGAATCCAAGATGGGGTGACTTGCTGGGCTCGGGCCAGGTTCTGTTTCCCAGAATCCTTTGCAAACCTCAAAATTTGGCTAAAAAAACACATGTTCCTTACATTTGTGTGGCAGAAAGTTCTGGAATCTGAGAGGAGCCACAAATTTCCTTCCACCCAGCGTTCCCCCAAGTCTCCTGATAAAACAGATACCTCACTTGTGTGGGTAGGCCTAGCATCCGCGACAGGAAATGCCCCAAAGCGCAACGTGGAAACATCAAATATTTTGAAAGAAAACAGAGGTGTTTTTTGCAAAGTGCCTACCTGTAGATTTTGGCCTCTAGCTCAGCCGGCACCTAGGGAAACCTACCAAACCTGTGCATTTTTGAAAACTAGAGACCTAGGGGAATCCAAGATGGGGGGACTTACGGGGCTCGGACCAGGTTCTGTTACCCAGAATCCATTGCAAACCTCAAAATTTGGCTAAAAAAACACATGTTCCTCACATTTCTGTGGCGGAAAGTTCTGGAATCTGAGAGGAGCCACAAATTTCCTCCCACCCAGCGTTCCCCCAAGTCTCCCGATAAAACAGATACCTCACTTGTGTGGGTAGGCCTAGCGCCCGCGACAGGAAACGCCCCAAAGTGCAACGTGGACACATCCAAATTTTTGGAAGAAAACAGAGGTGTTTTTTGCGAAGTGCCTACCTGTAGATTTTGGCCTCTAGCTCAGCCGGCACCTAGGGAAACCTACCAAACCTGTGCATTTCTGAAAACTAGAGACCTACGGGAATCCAAGATGGGGTGACTTGCGGGGCTCGGACCAGGTTCTGTTACCCAGAATCCATTGCAAACCTCAAAATCTGGCTAAAAAAACACATGTTCCTCACATTTCTGTGGCAGAAAGTTCTGGAATCTGAGAGGAGCCACAAATTTCCTTCCACCCACCGTTCCCCCAAGTCTCCTGATAAAAATGATACCTCACTTGTGTGGGTAGGCCTAGCGCCCGCGACAGGAAACGCTCCAAAGTGCAACGTGTACACATCCAAATTTTTGGAAGAAAACAGAGGTGTTTTTTGCGAAGTGCCTACCTGTAGATTTTAGCCTCTAGCTCAGCCGGCACCTAGGGAAACCTACCAAACCTGTGCATTTCTGAAAACTAGAGTCCTAGGGGAATCCAAGATGGGGTGACTTGCGGGGCTCGGACCAGGTTCTGTTACCCAGAATCCATTGCAAACCTCAAAATTTGGCTAAAAAAACACATGTTCCTTACATTTCTGTGGCAGAAAGTTCTGGAATCTGAGAGGAGCCACAAATTTCCTTCCACCCAGCATTCCCCCAAGTCTCCTGATAAAAATGATACCTCACTTGTGTGGGTAGGCCTAGCGCCCGCGACAGGAAACGCTCCAAAGCGCAACGTGGACACATCCACATTTTTGGAAGAAAACAGAGGTGTTTTTTGCGAAGTGCCTACCTGTAGATTTTGGCCTCTAGCTCAGCCGGCACCTAGGGAATCCTACCAAACCTGTGCATTTCTGAAAGCTAGAGACCTAGGGGAATCCAAGATGGGGTGACTTGCTGGGCTCGGACCAGGTTCTGTTACCCAGAATCCTTTGCAAACCTCAAAATCTGGCTAAAAAAACACATGTTCCTCACATTTCTGTGGCAGAAAGTTCTGGAATCTGAGAGGAGCCACAAATTTCCTTCCACCCAGCGTTCCCCCAAGTCTCCTGATAAAAATGATACCTCACTTGTGTGGGTAGGCCTAGCGCCCGCAACAGGAAACGCCCCAAAGCGCAACGTGGACACATCCAAATTTTTGGAAGAAAACAGAGGTGTTTTTTGCGAAGTGCCTACCTGTAGATTTTGGCCTCTAGCTCAGCCGGCACCTAGGGAAACCTACCAAACCTGTGCATTTCTGAAAGCTAAAGACCTAGGGGAATCCAAGATGGGGTGACTTGCTGGGCTCGGACCAGGTTCTGTTACCCAGAATCCTTTGCAAACCTCAAAATTTGGCTAAAAAAACACATGTTCCTCAAATTTCTGTGGCAGAAAGTTCTGGAATCTGAGAGGAGCCACAAATTTCCTTCCACCCAGCGTTCCCCCAAGTCTCCTGATAAAAATGATACCTCACTTGTGTGGGTAGGCCTAGCGCCCGCAACAGGAAACGCCCCAAAGCGCAACGTGGACACATCCAAATTTTTGGAAGAAAACAGAGGTGTTTTTTGTGAAGTGCCTACCTGTAGATTTTGGCCTCTAGCTCAGCCGGCACTTAGGGAAACCTACCAAACCTGTGCATTTCTGAAAGCTAAAGACCTAGGGGAATCCAAGATGGGGTGACTTGCTGGGCTCGGACCAGGTTCTGTTACCCAGAATCCTTTGCAAACCTCAAAATTTGGCTAAAAAAACACATGTTCCTTAACTTTGTGTGGCAGAAAGTTCTGGAATCTGAGAGGAGCCACAAATTTCCTTCCACCCAGCGTTCCCCCAAGTCTCCTGATAAAACAGATACCTCACTTGTGTGGGTAAGCCTAGCATCCGCGACAGGAAATGCCCCAAAGCGCAACGTGGAAACATCAAATATTTTGAAAGAAAACAGAGGTGTTTTTTGCAAAGTGCCTACCTGTAGATTTTGGCCTCTAGCTCAGCCGGCACCTAGGGAAACCTACCAAACCTGTGCATTTTTGAAAACTAGAGACCTAGGGGAATCCAAGATGGGGTGACTTACGGGGCTCGGACCAGGTTCTGTTACCCAGAATCCATTGCAAACCTCAAAATTTGGCTAAAAAAACACATGTTCCTCACATTTCTGTGGCGGAAAGTTCTGGAATCTGAGAGGAGCCACAAATTTCCTCCCACCCAGCGTTCCCCCAAGTCTCCCGATAAAACAGATACCTCACTTGTGTGGGTAGGCCTAGCGCCCGCGACAGGAAACGCCCCAAAGCGCAACGTGGACACATCCAAATTTTTGGAAGAAAACAGAGGTGTTTTTTGCGAAGTGCCTACCTGTAGATTTTGGCCTCTAGCTCAGCCGGCACCTAGGGAAACCTACCAAACCTGTGCATTTCTGAAAACTAGAGACCTAGGGGAATCCAAAATGGGGTGACTTGCGGGGCTCGGACCAGGTTCTGTTACCCAGAATCCTTTGCAAACCTCAAAATTTGGCTAAAAAAACACATGTTCCTCACATTTGTGTGGCAGAAAGTTCTGGAATCAGAGAGGACCCACAAATTTCCTTCCACCCAGTGTTCCCCCAAGTCTCCCGATAAAACAGATACCTCACTTGTGTGGGTAGGCCTAGCGCCCGCGACAGGAAACGCCCCGAAGCGCAACGTGGACGCATCCAAATTTTTGGAATAAAACAGAGGTGTTTTTTGCGAAGTGCCTACCTGTAGATTTTGGCCTCTAGCTCAGCCGGCACCTAGGGAAACCTACCAAACCTGTGCATTTCTGAAAACTAGAGACCTAGGGGAATCCAAGATGGGGTGACTTGCGGGGCTCGGATCAGGTTCTGTTACCCAGAATCCATTGCAAACCTCAAAATTTGGCTAAAAAAACACATGTTCCTCAAATTTCTGTGGCAGAAAGTTCTGGAATCTGAGAGGAGCCACAAATTTCCTTCCACCCATCGTTTCCCCAAGTCTCCTGATAAAAATGATACCTCACTTGTGTGGGTAGGCATAGCGCCCGTGACAGGAAACGCCCCAAAGCGCAATTTGGACACATCCACATTTTTGGAAGAAAACAGAGGTGTTTTTTGCGAAGTGCCTACCTGTAGATTTTGGCCTCTAGCTCAGCCGGCACCTAGGGAAACCTACCAAACCTGTGCATTTCTGAAAACTAGAGACCTAGGGGAATCCAAGATGGGGTGACTTGCGGGGCTCGGACCAGGTTCTGTTACCCAGAATCCTTTGCAAACCTCAAAATTTGGCTAAAAAAACACATGTTCCTCACATTTGTGTGGCAGAAAGTTCTGGAATCAGAGAGGACCCACAAATTTCCTTCCACCCAGCGTTCCCCCAAGTCTCCCGATAAAACAGATACCTCACTTGTGTGGGTAGGCCTAGCGCCCGCGACAGGAAACGCCCCAAAGCGCAACGTGGACACATCCAAATTTTTGGAAGAAAACAGAGGTGTTTTTTGCGAAGTGCCTACCTGTAGATTTTGGCCTCTAGCTCAGCCGGCACCTAGGGAAAGCTACCAAACCTGTGCATTTTCTGAAAACTAGAGACCTAGGGGAATCCAAGATGGGGTGACTTGCGGGGCTCGGATCAGGTTCTGTTACCCAGAATCCATTGCAAACCTCAAAATTTGGCTAAAAAAACACATGTTCCTCAAATTTCTGTGGCAGAAAGTTCTGGAATCTGAGAGGAGCCACAAATTTCCTTCCACACAGCGTTCCCCCAAGTCTCCCGATAAAAATGATACCTCGCTTGTGTGGGTAGGCCTAGCGCCCACGACAGGAAACGCCCCAAGACGCAACGTGGACACATCCACATTTTTGGAAGAAAACAGTGGTGTTTTTTGCGAAGTGCCTACCTGTAGATTTTGGCCTCTAGCTCAGCCGGCACTTAGGGAAACCTACCAAACCTGTGCATTTCTGAAAACTAGAGACCTAGGGGAATCCAAGATGGGGCTTGCGGGGCTCGGACCAGGTTCTGTTAACCAGAATCCTTTGCAAACCTCAAAATCTGGCTAAAAAAACACATGTTCCTCACATTTCTGTGGCAGAAAGTTCTGGAATCTGAGAGGAGCCACAAATTTCCTTCCACCCACCGTTTCCCCAAGTCTCCAGATAAAAATGATACCTCACTTGTGTGGGTAGGCCTAGCGCCCGCGACAGGAAACGCCCCAAAGCGCAACGTGGACACATCCACATTTTTGGAAGAAAACAGAGGTGTTTTTTGCGAAGTGCCTACCTGTAGATTTTGGCCTCTAGCTCAGCCGGCACCTAGGGAAACCTACCAAACCTGTGCATTTCTGAAAACTAGAGACCTAGGGGAATCCAAGATGGGGTGACTTGCGGGGCTCGGATCAGGTTCTGTTACCCAGAATCCATTGCAAACCTCAAAATTTGGCTAAAAAAACACATGTTCCTCAAATTTCTGTGGCAGAAAGTTCTGGAATCTGAGAGGAGCCACAAATTTCCTTCCACCCATCGTTTCCCCAAGTCTCCTGATAAAAATGATACCTCACTTGTGTGGGTAGGCATAGCGCCCGTGACAGGAAACGCCCCAAAGCGCAATTTGGACACATCCACATTTTTGGAAGAAAACAGAGGTGTTTTTTGCGAAGTGCCTACCTGTAGATTTTGGCCTCTAGGTCAGCCGGCACCTAGGGAAACCTACCAAACCTGTGCATTTCTGAAAACTAGAGACCTAGGGGAATCCAAGATGGGGTGACTTGCGGGGCTCGGACCAGGTTCTGTTACCCAGAATCCTTTGCAAAACTCAAAATTTGGCTAAAAAAACACATGTTCCTCACATTTGTGTGGCAGAAAGTTCTGGAATCAGAGAGGACCCACAAATTTCCTTCCACCCAGCGTTCCCCCAAGTCTCCCGATAAAACAGATACCTCACTTGTGTGGGTAGGCCTAGCGCCCGCGACAGGAAACGCCCCAAAGCGCAACGTGGACACATCCAAATTTTTGGAAGAAAACAGAGGTGTTTTTTGCGAAGTGCCTACCTGTAGATTTTGGCCTCTAGCTCAGCCGGCACCTAGGGAAAGCTACCAAACCTGTGCATTTTCTGAAAACTAGAGACCTAGGGGAATCCAAGATGGGGCTTGCGGGGCTCGGACCAGGTTCTGTTAACCAGAATCCTTTGCAAACCTCAAAATCTGGCTAAAAAAACACATGTTCCTCATATTTCTGTGGCAGAAAGTTCTGGAATCTGAGAGGAGCCACAAATTTCCTTCCACACAGCGTTCCCCCAAGTCTCCCGATAAAAATGATACCTCACTTGTGTGGGTAGGCCTAGCGCCCACGACAGGAAACGCCCCAAAGCGCAACGTGGACACATCCACATTTTTGGAAGAAAACTGAGGTGTTTTTTGCGAAGTGCCTACCTGTAGATTTTGGCCTCTAGCTCAGCCGGCACCTATGGAAACCTACCAAACCTGTGCATTTCTGAAAACTAGAGTCCTAGGGGAATCCAAGATGGGGTGACTTGCGGGGCTCGGACCAGGTTCTGTTACCCAGAATCCATTGCAAACCTCAAAATTTGGCTAAAAAAACACATGTTCCTTACATTTCTGTGGCAGAAAGTTCTGGAATCTGAGAGGAGCCACAAATTTCCTTCCACCCAGCATTCCCCCAAGTCTCCTGATAAAAATGATACCTCACTTGTGTGGGTAGGCCTAGCGCCCGCCACAGGAAACACTCCAAAGCGCAACGTGGACACATCCACATTTTTGGAAGAAAACAGAGGTGTTTTTTGCGAAGTGCCTACCTGTAGATTTTGGCCTCTAGCTCAGCCGGCACCTAGGGAATCCTACCAAACCTGTGCATTTCTGAAAGCTAGAGACCTAGGGGAATCCAAGATGGGGTGACTTGCTGGGCTCGGACCAGGTTCTGTTACCCAGAATCCTTTGCAAACCTCAAAATTTGGCTAAAAAAACACATGTTCCTCACATTTCTGTGGCAGAAAGTTCTGGAATCTGAGAGGAGCCACAAATTTCCTTCCACCCAGCGTTCGCCCAAGTCTCCTGATAAAAATGATACCTCACTTGTGTGGGTAGGCCTAGCGCCCGCAACAGGAAACGCCCCAAAGTGCAACGTGGACACATCCAAATTTTTGGAAGAAAACAGAGGTGTTTTTTGCGAAGTGCCTACCTGTAGATTTTGGCCTCTAGCTCAGCCGGCACCTGGGGAAACCTACCAAACCTGTGCATTTCTGAAAGCTAGAGACCTAGGGGAATCCAAGATGGGGTGACTTGCTGGGCTCGGACCAGGTTCTGTTACCCAGAATCCTTTGCAAACCTCAAAATTTGGATAAAAAAAAACATGTTCCTCACATTTCTGTGGCAGAAAGTTCTGGAATCTTTGAGGAGCCACAAATTTCCTCCCACCCAGCGTTCAAACAAGTCTCCCGATAAAAATGATACCTCACTTGTGTGGGTAGGCCTAGCGCCCGCGACAGGAAACGCCCCAAAGCGCAACGTGGACACACCCAAATTTTGGGAAGAAAACAGAGGTGTTTTTTGCGAAGTGCCTACCTGTAGATTTTGGCCTCTACCTCAGCCGGCACCTAGGGAAACCTACCAAACCTGTGCATTTCTGAAAACTAGAGACCTACGGGAATCCAAGATGGGGTGACTTGCGGGGCTCGGACCAGGTTCTGTTACCCAGAATCCATTGCAAACCTCAAAATTTGGCTAAAAAAACACATGTTCCTCACATTTCTGTGGCAGAAAGTTCTGGAATCTGAGAGGAGCCACAAATTTCCTTCCACCCAGCGTTCCCCCAAGTCTCCTGATAAAAATGATACCTCACTTGTGTATGTAGGCCTAGCGCCCGCAACAGGAAACGCTCCAAAGTGCAACGTGGACACATCCAAATTTTTGGAAGAAAACAGAGGTGTTTTTTGCGAAGTGCCTACCTGTAGATTTTAGCCTCTAGCTCAGCCGGCACCTAGGGAAACCTACCAAACCTGTGCATTTCTGAAAGCTAGAGACCTAGGGGAATCCAAGATGGGGTGACTTGCGGGGCTCGGACCAGGTTCTGTTACCCAGAATCCATTGCAAACCTCAAAATTTGGCTAAAAAAACACATGTTCCTCACATTTCTGTGGCAGAAAGTTCTGGAATCTGAGAGGAGCCACAAATTTCCTTCCACCCAGCGTTCCCCCAAGTCTCCTGATAAAAATGATACCTCACTTGTGTGGGTAGGCCTAGCGCCCGCAACAGGAATCGCCCCAAAGCGCAACGTGGACACATCCAAATTTTTGGAAGAAAACAGAGGTGATTTTTGCGAAGTGCCTACCTGTAGATTTTGGCCTCTAGCTCAGCCGGCACCTAGGGAAACCTACCAAACCTGTGCATTTCTGAAAGCTAAAGACCTAGGGGAATCCAAGATGGGGTGACTTGCTGGGCTCGGACCAGGTTCTGTTACCCAGAATCCTTTGCAAACCTCAAAATGTGGCTAAAAAAACACATGTTCCTTACATTTGTGTGGCAGAAAGTTCTGGAATCTGAGAGGAGCCACAATTTTCCTTCCACCCAGCGTTCCCCCAAGTCTCCTGATAAAACAGATACCTCACTTGTGTGGGTAGGCCTAGCATCCGCGACAGGAAATGCCCCAAAGCGCAACGTGGAAACATCAAATATTTTGAAAGAAAACAGAGGTGTTTTTTGCAAAGTGCCTACCTGTAGATTTTGGCCTCTAGCTCAGCCGGCACCTAGGGAAACCTACCAAACCTGTGCATTTTTGAAAACTAGAGACCTAAGAGAATCCAAGATGGGGGGACTTACGGGGCTCGGACCAGGTTCTGTTACCCAGAATCCATTGCAAACCTCAAAATTTGGCTAAAAAAACACATGTTCCTCACATTTCTGTGGCGGAAAGTTCTGGAATCTGAGAGGAGCCACAAATTTCCTCCCACCCAGCGTTCCCCCAAGTCTCCCGATAAAACAGATACCTCACTTGTGTGGGTAGGCCTAGCGCCCGCGACAGGAAACGCCCCAAAGTGCAACGTGGACACATCCAAATTTTTGGAAGAAAACAGAGGTGTTTTTTGCGAAGTGCCTACCTGTAGATTTTGGCCTCTAGCTCAGCCGGCACCTAGGGAAACCTACCAAACCTGTGCATTTCTGAAAACTAGAGACCTACGGGAATCCAAGATGGGGTGACTTGCGGGGCTCGGACCAGGTTCTGTTACCCAGAATCCATTGCAAACCTCAAAATCTGGCTAAAAAAACACATGTTCCTCACATTTCTGTGGCAGAAAGTTCTGGAATCTGAGAGGAGCCACAAATTTCCTTCCACCCAGCGTTCCCCCAAGTTTCCTGATAAAAATGATACCTCACTTGTGTGGGTAGGCCTAGCGCCCGCGACAGGAAACGCTCCAAAGTGCAACGTGGACACATCCAAATTTTTGGAAGAAAACAGAGGTGTTTTTTGCGAAGTGCCTACCTGTAGATTTTAGCCTCTACCTCAGCCGGCACCTAGGGAAACCTACCAAACCTGTGCATTTCTGAAAACTAGAGTCCTAGGGGAATCCAAGATGGGGTGACTTGCGGGGCTCGGACCAGGTTCTGTTACCCAGAATCCATTGCAAACCTCAAAATTTGGCTAAAAAAACACATGTTCCTTACATTTCTGTGGCAGAAAGTTCTGGAATCTGAGAGGAGCCACAAATTTCCTTCCACCCAGCATTCCCCCAAGTCTCCTGATAAAAATGATACCTCACTTGTGTGGGTAGGCCTAGCGCCCGCGACAGGAAACGCTCCAAAGCGCAACGTTTACACATCCACATTTTTGGAAGAAAACAGAGGTGTTTTTTGCGAAGTGCCTACCTGTAGATTTTGGCCTCTAGCTCAGCCGGCACCTAGGGAATCCTACCAAACCTGTGCATTTCTGAAAGCTAGAGACCTAGGGGAATCCAAGATGGGGTGACATGCTGGGCTCGGACCAGGTTCTGTTACCCAGAATCCTTTGCAAACCTCAAAATCTGGCTAAAAAAACACATGTTCCTCAAATTTCTGTGGCAGAAAGTTCTGGAATCTGAGAGGAGCCACAAATTTCCTTCCACCCAGCGTTCCCCCAAGTCTCCTGATAAAAATGATACCTCACTTGTGTGGGTAGGCCTAGCGCCCGCAACAGGAAACGCCCCAAAGCGCAACGTGGACACATCCAAATTTTTGGAAGAAAACAGAGGTGTTTTTTGCGAAGTGCCTACCTGTAGATTTTGGCCTCTAGCTCAGCCGGCACCTAGGGAAACCTACCAAACCTGTGCATTTCTGAAAGCTAAAGACCTAGGGGAATCCAAGATGGGGTGACTTGCTGGGCTCGGACCAGGTTCTGTTACCCAGAATCCTTTGCAAACCTCAAAATTTGGCTAAAAAAACACATGTTCCTTACATTTGTGTGGCAGAAAGTTCTGGAATCTGAGAGGAGCCACAAATTTCCTTCCACCCAGCGTTCCCCCAAGTCTCCTGATAAAACAGATACCTCACTTGTGTGGGTAAGCCTAGCATCCGCGACAGGAAATGCCCCAAAGCGCAACGTGGAAACATCAAATATTTTGAAAGAAAACAGAGGTGTTTTTTGCAAAGTGCCTACCTGTAGATTTTGGCCTCTAGCTCAGCCGGCACCTAGGGAAACCTACCAAACCTGTGCATTTTTGAAAACTAGAGACCTAAGAGAATCCAAGATGGGGGGACTTACGGGGCTCGGACCAGGTTCTGTTACCCAGAATCCATTGCAAACCTCAAAATTTGGCTAAAAAAACACATGTTCCTCACATTTCTGTGGCGGAAAGTTCTGGAATCTGAGAGGAGCCACAAATTTCCTCCCACCCAGCGTTCCCCCAAGTCTCCCGATAAAACAGATACCTCACTTGTGTGGGTAGGCCTAGCGCCCGCGACAGGAAACGCCCCAAAGTGCAACGTGGACACATCCAAATTTTTGGAAGAAAACAGAGGTGTTTTTTGCGAAGTGCCTACCTGTAGATTTTGGCCTCTAGCTCAGCCGGCACCTAGGGAAACCTACCAAACCTGTGCATTTCTGAAAACTAGAGACCTACGGGAATCCAAGATGGGGTGACTTGCGGGGCTCGGACCAGGTTCTGTTACCCAGAATCCATTGCAAACCTCAAAATCTGGCTAAAAAAACACATGTTCCTCACATTTCTGTGGCAGAAAGTTCTGGAATCTGAGAGGAGCCACAAATTTCCTTCCACCCAGCGTTCCCCCAAGTTTCCTGATAAAAATGATACCTCACTTGTGTGGGTAGGCCTAGCGCCCGCGACAGGAAACGCTCCAAAGTGCAACGTGGACACATCCAAATTTTTGGAAGAAAACAGAGGTGTTTTTTGCGAAGTGCCTACCTGTAGATTTTAGCCTCTACCTCAGCCGGCACCTAGGGAAACCTACCAAACCTGTGCATTTCTGAAAACTAGAGTCCTAGGGGAATCCAAGATGGGGTGACTTGCGGGGCTCGGACCAGGTTCTGTTACCCAGAATCCATTGCAAACCTCAAAATTTGGCTAAAAAAACACATGTTCCTTACATTTCTGTGGCAGAAAGTTCTGGAATCTGAGAGGAGCCACAAATTTCCTTCCACCCAGCATTCCCCCAAGTCTCCTGATAAAAATGATACCTCACTTGTGTGGGTAGGCCTAGCGCCCGCGACAGGAAACGCTCCAAAGCGCAACGTTTACACATCCACATTTTTGGAAGAAAACAGAGGTGTTTTTTGCGAAGTGCCTACCTGTAGATTTTGGCCTCTAGCTCAGCCGGCACCTAGGGAATCCTACCAAACCTGTGCATTTCTGAAAGCTAGAGACCTAGGGGAATCCAAGATGGGGTGACTTGCTGGGCTCGGACCAGGTTCTGTTACCCAGAATCCTTTGCAAACCTCAAAATCTGGCTAAAAAAACACATGTTCCTCAAATTTCTGTGGCAGAAAGTTCTGGAATCTGAGAGGAGCCACAAATTTCCTTCCACCCAGCGTTCCCCCAAGTCTCCTGATAAAAATGATACCTCACTTGTGTGGGTAGGCCTAGCGCCCGCAACAGGAAACTCCCCAAAGCGCAACGTGGACACATCCAAATTTTTGGAAGAAAACAGAGGTGTTTTTTGCGAAGTGCCTACCTGTAGATTTTGGCCTCTAGCTCAGCCGGCACCTAGGGAAACCTACCAAACCTGTGCATTTCTGAAAGCTAAAGACCTAGGGGAATCCAAGATGGGGTGACTTGCTGGGCTCGGACCAGGTTCTGTTACCCAGAATCCTTTGCAAACCTCAAAATTTGGCTAAAAAAACACATGTTCCTTACATTTGTGTGGCAGAAAGTTCTGGAATCTGAGAGGAGCCACAAATTTCCTTCCACCCAGCGTTCCCCCAAGTCTCCTGATAAAACAGATACCTCACTTGTGTGGGTAAGCCTAGCATCCGCGACAGGAAATGCCCCAAAGCGCAACGTGGAAACATCAAATATTTTGAAAGAAAACAGAGGTGTTTTTTGCAAAGTGCCTACCTGTAGATTTTGGCCTCTAGCTCAGCCGGCACCTAGGGAAACCTACCAAACCTGTGCATTTTTGAAAACTAGAGACCTAGGGGAATCCAAGATGGGGTGACTTACGGGGCTCGGACCAGGTTCTGTTACCCAGAATCCATTGCAAACCTCAAAATTTGGCTAAAAAAACACATGTTCCTCACATTTCTGTGGCGGAAAGTTCTGGAATCTGAAAGGAGCCACAAATTTCCTCCCACCCAGCGTTCCCCCAAGTCTCCCGATAAAACAGATACCTCACTTGTGTGGGTAGGCCTAGCGCCCGCGACAGGAAACGCCCCAAAGCGCAACGTGGACACATCCAAATTTTTGGAAGAAAACAGAGGTGTTTTTTGCGAAGTGCCTACCTGTAGATTTTGGCCTCTAGCTCAGCCGGCACCTAGGGAAACCTACCAAACCTGTGCATTTCTGAAAACTAGAGACCTAGGGGAATCCAAAATGGGGTGACTTGCGGGGCTCGGACCAGGTTCTGTTACCCAGAATCCTTTGCAAACCTCAAAATTTGGCTAAAAAAACACATGTTCCTCACATTTGTGTGGCAGAAAGTTCTGGAATCAGAGAGGACCCACAAATTTCCTTCCACCCAGTGTTCCCCCAAGTCTCCCGATAAAACAGATACCTCACTTGTGTGGGTAGGCCTAGCGCCCGCGACAGGAAACGCCCCGAAGCGCAACGTGGACGCATCCAAATTTTTGGAATAAAACAGAGGTGTTTTTTGCGAAGTGCCTACCTGTAGATTTTGGCCTCTAGCTCAGCCGGCACCTAGGGAAACCTACCAAACCTGTGCATTTCTGAAAACTAGAGACCTAGGGGAATCCAAGATGGGGTGACTTGCGGGGCTCGGATCAGGTTCTGTTACCCAGAATCCATTGCAAACCTCAAAATTTGGCTAAAAAAACACATGTTCCTCAAATTTCTGTGGCAGAAAGTTCTGGAATCTGAGAGGAGCCACAAATTTCCTTCCACCCATCGTTTCCCCAAGTCTCCTGATAAAAATGATACCTCACTTGTGTGGGTAGGCATAGCGCCTGTGACAGGAAACGCCCCAAAGCGCAATTTGGACACATCCACATTTTTGGAAGAAAACAGAGGTGTTTTTTGCGAAGTGCCTACCTGTAGATTTTGGCCTCTAGCTCAGCCGGCACCTAGGGACACCTACCAAACCTGTGCATTTCTGAAAACTAGAGACCTAGGGGAATCCAAGATGGGGTGACTTGCGGGGCTCGGACCAGGTTCTGTTACCCAGAATCCTTTGCAAACCTCAAAATTTGGCTAAAAAAACACATGTTCCTCACATTTGTGTGGCAGAAAGTTCTGGAATCAGAGAGGACCCACAAATTTCCTTCCACCCAGCGTTCCCCCAAGTCTCCCGATAAAACAGATACCTCACTTGTGTGGGTAGGCCTAGCGCCCGCGACAGGAAACGCCCCAAAGCGCAACGTGGACACATCCAAATTTTTGGAAGAAAACAGAGGTGTTTTTTGCGAAGTGCCTACCTGTAGATTTTGGCCTCTAGCTCAGCCGGCACCTAGGGAAAGCTACCAAACCTGTGCATTTTCTGAAAACTAGAGACCTAGGGGAATCCAAGATGGGGTGACTTGCGGGGCTCGGATCAGGTTCTGTTACCCAGAATCCATTGCAAACCTCAAAATTTGGCTAAAAAAACACATGTTCCTCAAATTTCTGTGGCAGAAAGTTCTGGAATCTGAGAGGAGCCACAAATTTCCTTCCACACAGCGTTCCCCCAAGTCTCCCGATAAAAATGATACCTCGCTTGTGTGGGTAGGCCTAGCGCCCACGACAGGAAACGCCCCAAGACGCAACGTGGACACATCCACATTTTTGGAAGAAAACAGTGGTGTTTTTTGCGAAGTGCCTACCTGTAGATTTTGGCCTCTAGCTCAGCCGGCACCTAGGGAAACCTACCAAACCTGTGCATTTCTGAAAACTAGAGACCTAGGGGAATCCAAGATGGGGCTTGCGGGGCTCGGACCAGGTTCTGTTAACCAGAATCCTTTGCAAACCTCAAAATCTGGCTAAAAAAACACATGTTCCTCACATTTCTGTGGCAGAAAGTTCTGGAATCTGAGAGGAGCCACAAATTTCCTTCCACCCACCGTTTCCCCAAGTCTCCAGATAAAAATGATACCTCACTTGTGTGGGTAGGCCTAGCGCCCGCGACAGGAAACGCCCCAAAGCGCAACGTGGACACATCCACATTTTTGGAAGAAAATAGAGGTGTTTTTTGCGAAGTGCCTACCTGTAGATTTTGGCCTCTAGCTCAGCCGGCACCTAGGGAAACCTACCAAACCTGTGCATTTCTGAAAACTAGAGACCTAGGGGAATCCAAGATGGGGTGACTTGCGGGGCTCGGATCAGGTTCTGTTACCCAGAATCCATTGCAAACCTCAAAATTTGGCTAAAAAAACACATGTTCCTCAAATTTCTGTGGCAGAAAGTTCTGGAATCTGAGAGGAGCCACAAATTTCCTTCCACCCATCGTTTCCCCAAGTCTCCTGATAAAAATGATACCTCACTTGTGTGGGTAGGCATAGCGCCCGTGACAGGAAACGCCCCAAAGCGCAATTTGGACACATCCACATTTTTGGAAGAAAACAGAGGTGTTTTTTGCGAAGTGCCTACCTGTAGATTTTGGCCTCTAGCTCAGCCGGCACCTAGGGAAACCTACCAAACCTGTGCATTTCTGAAAACTAGAGACCTAGGGGAATCCAAGATGGGGTGACTTGCGGGGCTCGGACCAGGTTCTGTTACCCAGAATCCTTTGCAAACCTCAAAATTTGGCTAAAAAAACACATGTTCCTCACATTTGTGTGGCAGAAAGTTCTGGAATCAGAGAGGACCCACAAATTTCCTTCCACCCAGCGTTCCCCCAAGTCTCCCGATAAAACAGATACCTCACTTGTGTGGGTAGGCCTAGCGCCCGCGACAGGAAACGCCCCAAAGCGCAACGTGGACACATCCAAATTTTTGGAAGAAAACAGAGGTGTTTTTTGCGAAGTGCCTACCTGTAGATTTTGGCCTCTAGCTCAGCCGGCACCTAGGGAAAGCTACCAAACCTGTGCATTTTCTGAAAACTAGAGACCTAGGGGAATCCAAGATGGGGTGACTTGCGGGGCTCGGATCAGGTTCTGTTACCCAGAATCCATTGCAAACCTCAAAATTTGGCTAAAAAAACACATGTTCCTCAAATTTCTGTGGCAGAAAGTTCTGGAATCTGAGAGGAGCCACAAATTTCCTTCCACACAGCGTTCCCCCAAGTCTCCCGATAAAAATGATACCTCGCTTGTGTGGGTAGGCCTAGCGCCCACGACAGGAAACGCCCCAAGACGCAACGTGGACACATCCACATTTTTGGAAGAAAACAGTGGTGTTTTTTGCGAAGTGCCTACCTGTAGATTTTGGCCTCTAGCTCAGCCGGCACCTAGGGAAACCTACCAAACCTGTGCATTTCTGAAAACTAGAGACCTAGGGGAATCCAAGATGGGGCTTGCGGGGCTCGGACCAGGTTCTGTTAACCAGAATCCTTTGCAAACCTCAAAATCTGGCTAAAAAAACACATGTTCCTCACATTTCTGTGGCAGAAAGTTCTGGAATCTGAGAGGAGCCACAAATTTCCTTCCACCCACCGTTTCCCCAAGTCTCCAGATAAAAATGATACCTCACTTGTGTGGGTAGGCCTAGCGCCCGCGACAGGAAACGCCCCAAAGCGCAACGTGGACACATCCACATTTTTGGAAGAAAACAGAGGTGTTTTTTGCGTAGTGCCTACCTGTAGATTTTGGCCTCTAGCTCAGCCGGCACCTAGGGAAACCTACCAAACCTGTGCATTTCTGAAAACTAGAGACCTAGGGGAATCCAAGATGGGGAGACTTGCGGGGCTCGGATCAGGTTCTGTTACCCAGAATCCATTGCAAACCTAAAAATTTGGCAAAAAAAACACATGTTCCTCAAATTTCTGTGGCAGAAAGTTCTGGAATCTGAGAGGAGCCACAAATTTCCTTCCACACAGCGTTCCCCCAAGTCTCCCGATAAAAATGATACCTCACTTGTGTGGGTAGGCCTAGTGCCCACGACAGGAAACGCCCCAAAGCGCAACGTGGACACATCCACATTTTTGGAAGAAAACTGAGGTGTTTTTTGCGAAGTGCCTACCTGTAGATTTTGGCCTCTAGCTCAGCCGGCACCTAGGGAAACCTACCAAACCTGTGCATTTCTGAAAACTAGAGTCCTAGGGGAATCCAAGATGGGGTGACTTGCGGGGCTCGGACCAGGTTCTGTTACCCAGAATCCATTGCAAACCTCAAAATTTGGCTAAAAAAACACATGTTCCTTACATTTCTGTGGCAGAAAGTTCTGGAATCTGAGAGGAGCCACAAATTTCCTTCCACCCAGCATTCCCCCAAGTCTCCTGATAAAAATGATACCTCACTTGTGTGGGTAGGCCTAGCGCCCGCCACAGGAAACACTCCAAAGCGCAACGTGGACACATCCACATTTTTGGAAGAAAACAGAGGTGTTTTTTGCGAAGTGCCTACCTGTAGATTTTGGCCTCTAGCTCAGCCGGCACCTAGGGAATCCTACCAAACCTGTGCATTTCTGAAAGCTAGAGACCTAGGGGAATCCAAGATGGGGTGACTTGCTGGGCTCGGACCAGGTTCTGCTACCCAGAATCCTTTGCAAACCTCAAAATTTGGCTAAAAAAACACATGTTCCTCACATTTCTGTGGCAGAAAGTTCTGGAATCTGAGAGGAGCCACAAATTTCCTTCCACCCAGCGTTCGCCCAAGTCTCCTGATAAAAATGATACCTCACTTGTGTGGGTAGGCCTAGCGCCCGCAACAGGAAACGCCCCAAAGTGCAACGTGGACACATCCAAATTTTTGGAAGAAAACAGAGGTGTTTTTTGCGAAGTGCCTACCTGTAGATTTTGGCCTCTAGCTCAGCCGGCACCTGGGGAAACCTACCAAACCTGTGCATTTCTGAAAGCTAGAGACCTAGGGGAATCCAAGATGGGGTGACTTGCTGGGCTCGGACCAGGTTCTGTTACCCAGAATCCTTTGCAAACCTCAAAATTTGGATAAAAAAAAACATGTTCCTCACATTTTTGTGGCAGAAAGTTCTGGAATCTTTGAGGAGCCACAAATTTCCTCCCACCCAGCGTTCAAACAAGTATCCCGATAAAAATGATACCTCACTTGTGTGGGTAGGCCTAGCGCCCGCGACAGGAAACGCCCCAAAGCGCAACGTGGACACACCCAAATTTTTGGAAGAAAACAGAGGTGTTTTTTGCGAAGTGCCTTCCTGTAGATTTTGGCCTCTAGCTCAGCCGGCACCTAGGGAAACCTACCAAACCTGTGCATTTCTGAAAACTAGAGACCTACGGGAATCCAAGATGGGGTGACTTGTGGGGCTCGGACCAGGTTCTGTTACCCAGAATCCATTGCAAACCTCAAAATTTGGCTAAAAAAACACATGTTCCTCACATTTCTGTGGCAGAAAGTTCTGGAATCTGAGAGGAGCCACAAATTTCCTTCCACCCAGCGTTCCCCCAAGTCTCCTGATAAAAATGATACCTCACTTGTGTGGGTAGGCCTAGCGCCCGCGACAGGAAACGCTCCAAAGTGCAATTTGGACACATCCACATTTTTGGAAGAAAACAGAGGTGTTTTTTGCGAAGTGCCTACCTGTAGATTTTGGCCTCTAGCTCAGCCGGCACCTAGGGACACCTACCAAACCTGTGCATTTCTGAAAACTAGAGACCTAGGGGAATCCAAGATGGGGTGACTTGCGGGGCTCGGACCAGGTTCTGTTACCCAGAATCCTTTGCAAACCTCAAAATTTGGCTAAAAAAACACATGTTCCTCACATTTGTGTGGCAGAAAGTTCTGGAATCAGAGAGGACCCACAAATTTCCTTCCACCCAGCGTTCCCCCAAGTCTCCCGATAAAACAGATACCTCACTTGTGTGGGTAGGCCTAGCGCCCGCGACAGGAAACGCCCCAAAGCGCAACGTGGACACATCCAAATTTTTGGAAGAAAACAGAGGTGTTTTTTGCGAAGTGCCTACCTGTAGATTTTGGCCTCTAGCTCAGCCGGCACCTAGGGAAAGCTACCAAACCTGTGCATTTTCTGAAAACTAGAGACCTAGGGGAATCCAAGATGGGGTGACTTGCGGGGCTCGGATCAGGTTCTGTTACCCAGAATCCATTGCAAACCTCAAAATTTGGCTAAAAAAACACATGTTCCTCAAATTTCTGTGGCAGAAAGTTCTGGAATCTGAGAGGAGCCACAAATTTCCTTCCACACAGCGTTCCCCCAAGTCTCCCGATAAAAATGATACCTCGCTTGTGTGGGTAGGCCTAGCGCCCACGACAGGAAACGCCCCAAGACGCAACGTGGACACATCCACATTTTTGGAAGAAAACAGTGGTGTTTTTTGCGAAGTGCCTACCTGTAGATTTTGGCCTCTAGCTCAGCCGGCACCTAGGGAAACCTACCAAACCTGTGCATTTCTGAAAACTAGAGACCTAGGGGAATCCAAGATGGGGCTTGCGGGGCTCGGACCAGGTTCTGTTAACCAGAATCCTTTGCAAACCTCAAAATCTGGCTAAAAAAACACATGTTCCTCACATTTCTGTGGCAGAAAGTTCTGGAATCTGAGAGGAGCCACAAATTTCCTTCCACCCACCGTTTCCCCAAGTCTCCAGATAAAAATGATACCTCACTTGTGTGGGTAGGCCTAGCGCCCGCGACAGGAAACGCCCCAAAGCGCAACGTGGACACATCCACATTTTTGGAAGAAAATAGAGGTGTTTTTTGCGAAGTGCCTACCTGTAGATTTTGGCCTCTAGCTCAGCCGGCACCTAGGGAAACCTACCAAACCTGTGCATTTCTGAAAACTAGAGACCTAGGGGAATCCAAGATGGGGTGACTTGCGGGGCTCGGATCAGGTTCTGTTACCCAGAATCCATTGCAAACCTCAAAATTTGGCTAAAAAAACACATGTTCCTCAAATTTCTGTGGCAGAAAGTTCTGGAATCTGAGAGGAGCCACAAATTTCCTTCCACCCATCGTTTCCCCAAGTCTCCTGATAAAAATGATACCTCACTTGTGTGGGTAGGCATAGCGCCCGTGACAGGAAACGCCCCAAAGCGCAATTTGGACACATCCACATTTTTGGAAGAAAACAGAGGTGTTTTTTGCGAAGTGCCTACCTGTAGATTTTGGCCTCTAGCTCAGCCGGCACCTAGGGAAACCTACCAAACCTGTGCATTTCTGAAAACTAGAGACCTAGGGGAATCCAAGATGGGGTGACTTGCGGGGCTCGGACCAGGTTCTGTTACCCAGAATCCTTTGCAAACCTCAAAATTTGGCTAAAAAAACACATGTTCCTCACATTTGTGTGGCAGAAAGTTCTGGAATCAGAGAGGACCCACAAATTTCCTTCCACCCAGCGTTCCCCCAAGTCTCCCGATAAAACAGATACCTCACTTGTGTGGGTAGGCCTAGCGCCCGCGACAGGAAACGCCCCAAAGCGCAACGTGGACACATCCAAATTTTTGGAAGAAAACAGAGGTGTTTTTTGCGAAGTGCCTACCTGTAGATTTTGGCCTCTAGCTCAGCCGGCACCTAGGGAAAGCTACCAAACCTGTGCATTTTCTGAAAACTAGAGACCTAGGGGAATCCAAGATGGGGTGACTTGCGGGGCTCGGATCAGGTTCTGTTACCCAGAATCCATTGCAAACCTCAAAATTTGGCTAAAAAAACACATGTTCCTCAAATTTCTGTGGCAGAAAGTTCTGGAATCTGAGAGGAGCCACAAATTTCCTTCCACACAGCGTTCCCCCAAGTCTCCCGATAAAAATGATACCTCGCTTGTGTGGGTAGGCCTAGCGCCCACGACAGGAAACGCCCCAAGACGCAACGTGGACACATCCACATTTTTGGAAGAAAACAGTGGTGTTTTTTGCGAAGTGCCTACCTGTAGATTTTGGCCTCTAGCTCAGCCGGCACCTAGGGAAACCTACCAAACCTGTGCATTTCTGAAAACTAGAGACCTAGGGGAATCCAAGATGGGGCTTGCGGGGCTCGGACCAGGTTCTGTTAACCAGAATCCTTTGCAAACCTCAAAATCTGGCTAAAAAAACACATGTTCCTCACATTTCTGTGGCAGAAAGTTCTGGAATCTGAGAGGAGCCACAAATTTCCTTCCACCCACCGTTTCCCCAAGTCTCCAGATAAAAATGATACCTCACTTGTGTGGGTAGGCCTAGCGCCCGCGACAGGAAACGCCCCAAAGCGCAACGTGGACACATCCACATTTTTGGAAGAAAACAGAGGTGTTTTTTGCGTAGTGCCTACCTGTAGATTTTGGCCTCTAGCTCAGCCGGCACCTAGGGAAACCTACCAAACCTGTGCATTTCTGAAAACTAGAGACCTAGGGGAATCCAAGATGGGGAGACTTGCGGGGCTCGGATCAGGTTCTGTTACCCAGAATCCATTGCAAACCTAAAAATTTGGCAAAAAAAACACATGTTCCTCAAATTTCTGTGGCAGAAAGTTCTGGAATCTGAGAGGAGCCACAAATTTCCTTCCACACAGCGTTCCCCCAAGTCTCCCGATAAAAATGATACCTCACTTGTGTGGGTAGGCCTAGCGCCCACGACAGGAAACGCCCCAAAGCGCAACGTGGACACATCCACATTTTTGGAAGAAAACTGAGGTGTTTTTTGCGAAGTGCCTACCTGTAGATTTTGGCCTCTAGCTCAGCCGGCACCTAGGGAAACCTACCAAACCTGTGCATTTCTGAAAACTAGAGTCCTAGGGGAATCCAAGATGGGGTGACTTGCGGGGCTCGGACCAGGTTCTGTTACCCAGAATCCATTGCAAACCTCAAAATTTGGCTAAAAAAACACATGTTCCTTACATTTCTGTGGCAGAAAGTTCTGGAATCTGAGAGGAGCCACAAATTTCCTTCCACCCAGCATTCCCCCAAGTCTCCTGATAAAAATGATACCTCACTTGTGTGGGTAGGCCTAGCGCCCGCCACAGGAAACACTCCAAAGCGCAACGTGGACACATCCACATTTTTGGAAGAAAACAGAGGTGTTTTTTGCGAAGTGCCTACCTGTAGATTTTGGCCTCTAGCTCAGCCGGCACCTAGGGAATCCTACCAAACCTGTGCATTTCTGAAAGCTAGAGACCTAGGGGAATCCAAGATGGGGTGACTTGCTGGGCTCGGACCAGGTTCTGCTACCCAGAATCCTTTGCAAACCTCAAAATTTGGCTAAAAAAACACATGTTCCTCACATTTCTGTGGCAGAAAGTTCTGGAATCTGAGAGGAGCCACAAATTTCCTTCCACCCAGCGTTCGCCCAAGTCTCCTGATAAAAATGATACCTCACTTGTGTGGGTAGGCCTAGCGCCCGCAACAGGAAACGCCCCAAAGTGCAACGTGGACACATCCAAATTTTTGGAAGAAAACAGAGGTGTTTTTTGCGAAGTGCCTACCTGTAGATTTTGGCCTCTAGCTCAGCCGGCACCTGGGGAAACCTACCAAACCTGTGCATTTCTGAAAGCTAGAGACCTAGGGGAATCCAAGATGGGGTGACTTGCTGGGCTCGGACCAGGTTCTGTTACCCAGAATCCTTTGCAAACCTCAAAATTTGGATAAAAAAAAACATGTTCCTCACATTTTTGTGGCAGAAAGTTCTGGAATCTTTGAGGAGCCACAAATTTCCTCCCACCCAGCGTTCAAACAAGTATCCCGATAAAAATGATACCTCACTTGTGTGGGTAGGCCTAGCGCCCGCGACAGGAAACGCCCCAAAGCGCAACGTGGACACACCCAAATTTTTGGAAGAAAACAGAGGTGTTTTTTGCGAAGTGCCTTCCTGTAGATTTTGGCCTCTAGCTCAGCCGGCACCTAGGGAAACCTACCAAACCTGTGCATTTCTGAAAACTAGAGACCTACGGGAATCCAAGATGGGGTGACTTGTGGGGCTCGGACCAGGTTCTGTTACCCAGAATCCATTGCAAACCTCAAAATTTGGCTAAAAAAACACATGTTCCTCACATTTCTGTGGCAGAAAGTTCTGGAATCTGAGAGGAGCCACAAATTTCCTTCCACCCAGCGTTCCCCCAAGTCTCCTGATAAAAATGATACCTCACTTGTGTGGGTAGGCCTAGCGCCCGCGACAGGAAACGCTCCAAAGTGCAACTTGGACACATCCAAATTTTTGGAAGAAAACAGAGGTGTTTTTTGCGAAGTGCCTACCTGTAGATTTTAGCCTCTAGCTCAGCCGGCACCTAGGGAAACCTACCAAACCTGTGCATTTCTGAAAGCTAGAGACCTAGGGGAATCCAAGATGGGGTGACTTGCGGGGCTCGGACCAGGTTCTGTTACCCAGAATCCATTGCAAACCTCAAAATTTGGCTAAAAAAACACATGTTCCTCACATTTCTGTGGCAGAAAGTTCTGGAATCTGAGAGGAGTCACAAATTTCCTTCCACCCAGTGTTCCCCCAAGTCTCCCGATAACAATTATACCTCACTTGTGTGGGTAGGCCTAGCGCCCGCGACAGGAAAAGCTCCAAAGCGCAACGTGGACACATCCAAATTTTTGGAAGAAAACAGAGGTGTTTTTTGCGAAGTGCCTACCTGTAGATTTTGGCCTCTAGCTCAGCCGGCACCTAGGGAAACCTACCAAACCTGTGCATTTCTGAAAACTAGAGACCTAGGGGAATCCAAGATGGGGTGACTTGCGGGGCTCGGATCAGGTTCTGTTACCCAGAATCCATTGCAAACCTCAAAATTTGGCAAAAAAAACACATGTTCCTCAAATTTCTGTGGCAGAAAGTTCTGGAATCTGAGAGGAGCCACAAATTTCCTTCCACCCAGCGTTTCCCCAAGTCTCCCGATAAAAATTATACCTCACTTGTGTGGGTAGGCCTAGCGCCCATGACAGGAAACGCCCCAAAGCGCAATGTGGACACTACCACATTTTTGGAAGAAAACAGAGGTGTTTTTTGCGAAGTGCCTACCTGTAGATTTTGGACTCTAGCTCAGCCGGCACCTAGGGAAACCTACCAAACCTGTGCATTTCTGAAAACTAGAGACATAGGGGAATCCAAGATGGGGTGACTTGCGGGGCTCGGACCAGGTTCTGTTACCCAGAATCCTTTGCAAACCTCAAAATTTGGCTAAAAAAACACATGTTCCTCACATTTGTGTGGCAGAAAGTTCTGGAATCAGAGAGGACCCACAAATTTCCTTCCACCCAGTGTTCCCCCAAGTCTCCCGATAAAACAGATACCTCACTTGTGTGGGTAGGCCTAGCGCCCGCGACAGGAAACGCCCCAAAGCGCAACGTGGACACATCCAAATTTTTGGAAGAAAACAGAGGTGTTTTTTGCGAAGTGCCTACCTGTAGATTTTGGCCTCTAGCTCAGCCGGCACCTAGGGAAACCTACCAAACCTGTGCATTTCTGAAAACTAGAGACCTAGGGGAATCCAAGATGGGGTGACTTGCGGGGCTCGGATCAGGTTCTGTTACCCAGAATCCATTGCAAACCTCGAAATTTGGCTAAAAAAACACATGTTCCTCAAATTTCTGTGCAGAAAGTTCTGTAATCTGAGAGGAGCCACAAATTTCCTTCCACCCATCGTTTGCCCAAGTCTCCCGATAAAAATGATACCTCACTTGTGTGGGTAGGCCTAGCGCCCGTGACAGGAAACGCCCCAAAGCGCAATTTGGACACATCCACATTTTTGGAAGAAAACAGAGGTGTTTTTTGCGAAGTGCCTACCTGTAGATTTTGGCCTCTAGCTCAGCCGGCACCTAGGGAAACCTACCAAACCTGTGCATTTCTGAAAACTAGAGACCTAGGGGAATCCAAGATGGGGTGACTTGCGGGGCTCAGACCAGGTTCTGTTACCCAGAATCCTTTGCAAACCTCAAAATTTGGCTAAAAAAACACATTTTCCTCACATTTGTGTGGCAGAAAGTTCTGGAATCTGAGAGGAGCCACAAATTTCCTTCCACCCACCGTTTCCCCAAGTCTCCAGATAAAAATGATGCCTCACTTGTGTGGGTAGGCCTAGCGCCCGCGACAGGAAACGCCCCAAAGCGCAACGTGGACACATCCAAATTTTTGGAAGAAAACAGAGGTGTTTTTTGCGAAGTGCCTACCTGTAGATTTTGGCCTCTAGCTCAGCCGGCACCTAGGGAAACCTACCAAACCTGTGCATTTCTGAAAACTAGAGACCTAGGGGAATCCAAGATGGGGTGACTTGCGGGGCTCGGATCAGGTTCTGTTACCCAGAATCCATTGCAAACCTCAAAATTTGGCAAAAAAAACACATGTTCCTCAAATTTCTGTGGCAGAAAGTTCTGGAATCTGAGAGGAGCCTCAAATTTTCTTACACACAGCGTTCCCCCAAGTCTCCCGATAAAAATGATACCTCACTTGTGTGGGTAGGCCTAGCGCCCACGACAGGAAACGCCCCAAAGCGCAACGTGGACACATCCACATTTTTGGAAGAAAACGGAGGTGTTTTTTGCGAAGTGCCTACCTGTAGATTTTGGCCTCTAGCTCAGCCGGCACCTAGGGAAACCTACCAAACCTGTGCATTTCTGAAAACTAGAGTCCTAGGGGAATCCAAGATGGGGTGACTTGCGGGGCTCGGACCAGGTTCTGTTACCCAGAATCCATTGCAAACCTCAAAATTTGGCTAAAAAAACACATGTTCCTTACATTTCTGTGGCAGAAAGTTCTGGAATCTGAGAGGAGCCACAAATTTCCTTCCACCCAGCATTCCCCCAAGTCTCCTGATAAAAATGATACCTCACTTGTGTGGGTAGGCCTAGCGCCCGCGACAGGAAACGCTCCAAGGCGCAACGTGGACACATCCACATTTTTGGAAGAAAACAGAGGTGTTTTTTGCGAAGTGCCTACCTGTAGATTTTGGCCTCTAGCTCAGCCGGCACCTAGGGAATCCTACCAAACCTGTGCATTTCTGAAAGCTAGAGACCTAGGGGAATCCAAGATGGGGTGACTTGCTGGGCTCGGACCAGGTTCTGTTACCCAGAATCCTTTGCAAACCTCAAAATCTGGCTAAAAAACACATGTTCCTCACATTTCTGTGGCAGAAAGTTCTGGAATCTGAGAGGAGCCACAAATTTCCTTCCACCCAGCGTTCCCCCAAGTCTCCTGATAAAAATGATACCTCACTTGTGTGGGTAGGCCTAGCGCCCGCAACAGGAAACGCCCCAAAGCGCAACGTGGACACATCCAAATTTTTGGAAGAAAACAGAGGTGTTTTTTGCGAAGTGCCTACCTGTAGATTTTGGCCTCTAGCTCAGCCGGCACCTAGGGAAACCTACCAAACCTGTGCATTTCTGAAAGCTAAAGACCTAGGGGAATCCAAGATGGGGTGACTTGCTGGGCTCGGACCAGGTTCTGTTACCCAGAATCCTTTGCAAACCTCAAAATTTGGCTAAAAAAACACATGTTCCTCAAATTTCTGTGGCAGAAAGTTCTGGAATCTGAGAGGAGCCACAAATTTCCTTCCACCCAGCGTTCTCCCAAGTCTCCTGATAAAAATGATACCTCACTTGTGTGGGTAGGCCTAGCGCCCGCAACAGGAAACGCCCCAAAGCGCAACGTGGACACATCCAAATTTTTGGAAGAAAACAGAGGTGTTTTTTGCGAAGTGCCTACCTGTAGATTTTGGCCTCTAGCTCAGCCGGCACCTAGGGAAACCTACCAAACCTGTGCATTTCTGAAAGCTAAAGACCTAGGGGAATCCAAGATGGGGTGACTTGCTGGGCTCGGACCAGGTTCTGTTACCCAGAATCCTTTGCAAACCTCAAAATTTGGCTAAAAAAACACATGTTCCTCACATTTCTGTGGCGGAAAGTTCTGGAATCTGAGAGGAGCCACAAATTTCCTCCCACCCAGCGTTCCCCCAAGTCTCCTGATAAAACAGATACCTCACTTATGTGGGTAGGCATAGCATCCGCGACAGGAAATGCCCCAAAGCGCAACGTGGAAACATCAAATATTTTGAAAGAAAACAGAGGTGTTTTTTGCAAAGTGCCTACCTGTAGATTTTGGCCTCTAGCTCAGCCGGCACCTAGGGAAACCTACCAAACCTGTGCATTTTTGAAAACTAGAGACCTAGAGGAATCCAAGATGGGGGGACTTACGGGGCTCGGACCAGGTTCTGTTACCCAGAATCCATTGCAAACCTCAAAATTTGGCTAAAAAAACACATGTTCCTCACATTTCTGTGGCGGAAAGTTCTGGAATCTGAGAGGAGCCACAAATTTCCTCCCACCCAGCGTTCCCCCAAGTCTCCCGATAAAACAGATACCTCACTTGTGTGGGTAGGCCTAGCGCCCGCGACAGGAAATGCCCCAAAGTGCAACGTGGACACATCCAAATTTTTGGAAGAAAACAGAGGTGTTTTTTGCGAAGTGCCTACCTGTAGATTTTGGCCTCTAGCTCAGCCGGCTCCTAGGGAAACCTACCAAACCTGTGCATTTCTGAAAACTAGAGACCTACGGGAATCCAAGATGGGGTGACTTGCGGGGCTCGGACCAGGTTCTGTTACCCAGAATCCATTGCAAACCTCAAAATCTGGCTAAAAAAACACATGTTCCTCACTTTTCTGTGGCAGAAAGTTCTGGAATCTGAGAGGAGCCACAAATTTCCTTCCACCGAGCGTTCCCCCAAGTCTCCTGATAAAAATGATACCTCACTTGTGTGGGTAGGCCTAGCGCCCGCGACAGGAAACGCTCCAAAGTGCAACGTGGACACATCCAAATTTTTGGAAGAAAACAGAGGTGTTTTTTGCGAAGTGCCTACCTGTAGATTTTAGCCTCTAGCTCAGCCGGCACCTAGGGAAACCTACCAAACCTGTGCATTTCTGAAAACTAGAGTCCTAGGGGAATCCAAGATGGGGTGACTTGCGGGGCTCGGACCAGGTTCTGTTACCCAGAATCCATTGCAAACCTCAAAATTTGGCTAAAAAAACACATGTTCCTTACATTTCTGTGGCAGAAAGTTCTGGAATCTGAGAGGAGCCACAAATTTCCTTCCACCCAGCATTCCCCCAAGTCTCCTGATAAAAATGATACCTCACTTGTGTGGGTAGGCCTAGCGCCCGCGACAGGAAACGCTCCAAAGCGCAACGTGGACACATCCACATTTTTGGAAGAAAACAGAGGTGTTTTTTGCGAAGTGCCTACCTGTAGATTTTGGCCTCTAGCTCAGCCGGCACCTAGGGAATCCTACCAAACCTGTGCATTTCTGAAAGCTAGAGATCTAGGGGAATCCAAGATGGGGTGACTTGCTGGGCTCGGACCAGGTTCTGTTACCCAGAATCCTTTGCAAACCTCAAAATCTGGCTAAAAAAACACATGTTCCTCACATTTCTGTGGCAGAAAGTTCTGGAATCTGAGAGGAGCCACAAATTTCCTTCCACCCAGCGTTCCCCCAAGTCTCCTGATAAAAATGATACCTCACTTGTGTGGGTAGGCCTAGCGCCCGCAACAGGAAACGCCCCAAAGCGCAACGTGGACACATCCAAATTTTTGGAAGAAAACAGAGGTGTTTTTTGCGAAGTGCCTACCTGTAGATTTTGGCCTCTAGCTCAGCCGGCACCTAGGGAAACCTGTGCATTTCTGAAAGCTAAAGACCTAGGGGAATCCAAGATGGGGTGACTTGCTAGGCTCGGACCAGGTTCTGTTACCCAGAATCCTTTGCAAACCTCAAAATTTGGCTAAAAAAACACATGTTCCTCAAATTTCTGTGGCAGAAAGTTCTGGAATCTGAGAGGAGCCACAAATTTCCTTCCACCCAGCGTTCCCCCAAGTCTCCTGATAAAAATGATACCTCACTTGTGTGGGTAGGCCTAGCGCCCGCAACAGGAAACGCCCCAAAGCGCAACGTGGACACATCCAAATTTTTGGAAGAAAACAGAGGTGTTTTTTGCGAAGTGCCTACCTGTAGATTTTGGCCTCTAGCTCATCCGGCACCTAGGGAAACCTACCAAACCTGTGCATTTCTGAAAGCTAAAGACCTAGGGGAATCCAAGATGGGGTGACTTGCTGGGCTCGGACCAGGTTCTGTTACCCAGAATCCTTTGCAAACCTCAAAATTTGGCTAAAAAAACACATGTTCCTTACATTTGTGTGGCAGAAAGTTCTGGAATCTGAGAGGAGCCACAAATTTCCTTCCACCCAGCGTTCCCCCAAGTCTCCTGATAAAACAGATACCTCACTTGTGTGGGTAAGCCTAGCATCCGCGACAGGAAATGCCCCAAAGCGCAACGTGGAAACATCAAATATTTTGAAAGAAAACAGAGGTGTTTTTTGCAAAGTGCCTACCTGTAGATTTTGGCCTCTAGCTCAGCCGGCACCTAGGGAAACCTACCAAACCTGTGCATTTTTGAAAACTAGAGACCTAGGGGAATCCAAGATGGGGTGACTTACGGGGCTCGGACCAGGTTCTGTTACCCAGAATCCATTGCAAACCTCAAAATTTGGCTAAAAAAACACATGTTCCTCACATTTCTGTGGCGGAAAGTTCTGGAATCTGAGAGGAGCCACAAATTTCCTCCCACCCAGCGTTCCCCCAAGTCTCCCGATAAAACAGATACCTCACTTGTGTGGGTAGGCCTAGCGCCCGCGACAGGAAACGCCCCAAAGCGCAACGTGGACACATCCAAATTTTTGGAAGAAAACAGAGGTGTTTTTTGCGAAGTGCCTACCTGTAGATTTTGGCCTCTAGCTCAGCCGGCACCTAGGGAAACCTACCAAACCTGTGCATTTCTGAAAACTAGAGACCTACGGGAATCCTAGATGGGGTGACTTGCGGGGCTCGGACCAGGTTCTGTTACCCAGAATCCATTGCAAACCTCAAAATCTGGCTAAAAAAACACATGTTCCTCACATTTCTGTGGCAGAAAGTTCTGGAATCTGAGAGGAGCCACAAATTTCCTTCCACCCAGCGTTCCCCCAAGTCTCCTGATAAAAATGATACCTCACTTGTGTGGGTAGGCCTAGCGCCCGCAACAGGAAACGCTCCAAAGTGCAACGTGGACACATCCAAATTTTTGGAAGAAAACAGAGGTGTTTTTTGCGAAGTGCCTACCTGTAGATTTTAGCCTCTAGCTCAGCCGGCACCTAGGGAAACCTACCAAACCTGTGCATTTCTGAAAACTAGAGTCCTAGGGGAATCCAAGATGGGGTGACTTGCGGGGCTCGGACCAGGTTCTGTTACCCAGAATCCATTGCAAACCTAAAAATTTGGCTAAAAAAACACATGTTCCTTACATTTCTGTGGCAGAAAGTTCTGGAATCTGAGAGGAGCCACTAATTTCCTTCCACCCAGCATTCCCCCAAGTCTCCTGATAAAAATGATACCTCACTTGTGTGGGTAGGCCTAGCGCCCGCGACAGGAAACGCTCCAAAGCGCAACGTGGACACATCCACATTTTTGGAAGAAAACAGAGGTGTTTTTTGCGAAGTGCCTACCTGTAGATTTTGGCCTCTAGCTCAGCCGGCACCTAGGGAAACCTACCAAACCTGTGCATTTCTGAAAGCTAAAGACCTAGGGGAATCCAAGATGGGGTGACTTGCTGGGCTCGGACCAGGTTCTGTTACCCAGAATCCTTTGCAAACCTCAAAATTTGGCTAAAAAAACACATGTTCCTCAAATTTCTGTGGCAGAAAGTTCTGGAATCTGAGAGGAGCCACAAATTTCCTTCCACCCAGCGTTCCCCCAAGTCTCCTGATAAAAATGATACCTCACTTGTGTGGGTAGGCCTAGCGCCCGCAACAGGAAACGCACCAAAGCGCAACGTGGACACATCCATATTTTTGGAAGAAAACAGAGGTGTTTTTTGCGAAGTGCCTACCTGTAGATTTTGACCTCTAGCAAAGCCGGCACGTAGGGAAACTTACCAAACCTGTGCATTTCTGAAAACTAGAGACCTACGGGAATCCAAGATGGGGTGACTTGCGGGGCTCGGACCAGGTTCTGTTACCCAGAATCCATTGCAAACCTCAAAATTTGGCTAAAAAAACACATGTTCCTCACATTTCTGTGGCAGAAAGTTCTGGAATCTGAGAGGAGCCACAAATTTCCTTCCACCCAGCGTTCCCCCAAGTCTCCTGATAAAAATGATACCTCACTTGTGTGGGTAGGCCTAGCGCCCGCGACAGGAAACGCTCCAAAGTGCAACGTGGACACATCCAAATTTTTGGAAGAAAACAGAGGTGTTTTTTGCGAAGTGCCTACCTGTAGATTTTAGCCTCTAGCTCAGCCGGCACCTAGGGAAACCTACCAAACCTGTGCATTTCTGAAAGCTAGAGACCTAGGGGAATCCAAGATGGGATGACTTGCTGGGCTCGGACCAGGTTCTGTTACCCAGAATCCTTTGCAAACCTCAAAATTTGGCTACAAAAACACATGTTCCTCACATTTCTGTGGCAGAAAGTTCTGGAATCTGAGAGGAGCCACAAATTTCCTTCCACCCATCGTTTCCCCAAGTCTCCCGATAAAAATGATACCTCACTTGTGTGGGGAGGCCTAGCGCCCGTGACAGGAAACGCCATAAAGCGCAATTTGGACACATCCACATTTTTGGAAGAAAACAGAGGTGTTTTTTGCGAAGTGCCTACCTGTAGATTTTGGCCTCTAGCTCAGCCGGCACCTAGGGAAACCTACCAAACCTTTGCATTTCTGAAAACTAGAGACCTAGGGGAATCCAAGATGGGGTGACTTGCGGGGCTCGGACCAGGTTCTGTTACCCAGAATCCATTGCAAACCTCAAAATTTGGCTAAAAAAACACATGTTCCTCACATTTCTGTGGCAGAAAGTTCTGGAATCTGAGAGGAGTCACAAATTTCCTTCCACCCAGTGTTCCCCCAAGTCTCCCGATAAAAATTATACCTCACTTGTGTGGGTAGGCCTAGCGCCCGCGACAGGAAAAGCTCCAAAGCGCAACGTGGACACATCCAAATTTTTGGAAGAAAACAGAGGTGTTTTTTGCGAAGTGCCTACCTGTAGATTTTGGCCTCTAGCTCAGCCGGCACCTAGGGAAACCTACCAAACCTGTGCATTTCTGAAAACTAGAGACCTAGGGGAATCCAAAATGGGGTGACTTGCGGGGCTCGGACCAGGTTCTGTTACCCAGAATCCTTTGCAAACCTCAAAATTTGGCTAAAAAAACACATGTTCCTCACATTTGTGTGGCAGAAAGTTCTGGAATCAGAGAGGACCCACAAATTTCCTTCCACCCAGTGTTCCCCCAAGTCTCCCGATAAAACAGATACCTCACTTGTGTGGGTAGGCCTAGCGCCCGCGACAGGAAACGCCCCAAAGCGCAACGTGGACGCATCCAAATTTTTGGAAGAAAACAGAGGTGTTTATTGCGAACTGCCTACCTGTAGATTTTGGCCTCTAGCTCAGCCGGCACCTAGGGAAACCTACCAAACCTGTGCATTTCTGAAAACTAGAGACCTAGGGGAATCCAAGATGGGGTGACTTGCGGGGCTCGGATCAGGTTCTGTTACCCAGAATCCATTGCAAACCTCAAAATTTGGCTAAAAAAACACATGTTCCTCAAATTTCTGTGGCAGAAAGTTCTGGAATCTGAGAGGAGCCACAAATTTCCTTCCACCCATTGTTTCCCCAAGTCTCCCGATAAAAATGATACCTCACTTGTGTGGGTAGGCCTAGCGCCCGTGACAGGAAACGCCCCAAAGCGCAATTTGGACACATCCACATTTTTGGAAGAAAACAGAGGTGTTTTTTGCGAAGTGCCTACCTGTAGATTTTGGCCTCTAGCTCAGCCGGCACCTAGGGAAACCTACCAAACCTGTGCATTTCTGAAAACTAGAGACGTAGGGGAATCCAAGATGGGGTGACTTGCGGGGCTCGGACCAGGTTCTGTTACCCAGAATCCTTTGCAAACCTCAAAATTTGGCTAAAAAAACACATGTTCCTCACATTTGTGTGGCAGAAAGTTCTGGAATCAGAGAGGACCCACAAATTTCCTTCCACCCAGCGTTCCCCCAAGTCTCCCGATAAAACAGATACCTCACTTGTGTGGGTAGGCCTAGCGCCCGCGACAGGAAACGCCCCAAAGCGCAACGTGGACACATCCAAATTTTTGGAAGAAAACAGAGGTGTTTTTTGCGAAGTGCCTACCTGTAGATTTTGGCCTCTAGCTCAGCCGGCACCTAGGGAAACCTACCAAACCTGTGCATTTCTGAAAACTAGAGACCTAGGGGAATCCAAGATGGGGTGACTTGCGGGGCTCGGATCAGGTTCTGTTACCCAGAATCCATTGCAAACCTCGAAATTTGGCTAAAAAAACACATGTTCCTCAAATTTCTGTGCAGAAAGTTCTGTAATCTGAGAGGAGCCACAAATTTCCTTCCACCCATCGTTTGCCCAAGTCTCCCGATAAAAATGATACCTCACTTGTGTGGGTAGGCCTAGCGCCCGTGACAGGAAACGCCCCAAAGCGCAATTTGGACACATCCACATTTTTGGAAGAAAACAGAGGTGTTTTTTGCGAAGTGCCTACCTGTAGATTTTGGCCTCTAGCTCAGCCGGCACCTAGGGAAACCTACCAAACCTGTGCATTTCTGAAAACTAGAGACCTAGGGGAATCCAAGATGGGGTGACTTGCGGGGCTCAGACCAGGTTCTGTTACCCAGAATCCTTTGCAAACCTCAAAATTTGGCTAAAAAAACACATTTTCCTCACATTTGTGTGGCAGAAAGTTCTGGAATCTGAGAGGAGCCACAAATTTCCTTCCACCCACCGTTTCCCCAAGTCTCCAGATAAAAATGATGCCTCACTTGTGTGGGTAGGCCTAGCGCCCGCGACAGGAAACGCCCCAAAGCGCAACGTGGACACATCCAAATTTTTGGAAGAAAACAGAGGTGTTTTTTGCGAAGTGCCTACCTGTAGATTTTGGCCTCTAGCTCAGCCGGCACCTAGGGAAACCTACCAAACCTGTGCATTTCTGAAAACTAGAGACCTAGGGGAATCCAAGATGGGGTGACTTGCGGGGCTCGGATCAGGTTCTGTTACCCAGAATCCATTGCAAACCTCAAAATTTGGCAAAAAAAACACATGTTCCTCAAATTTCTGTGGCAGAAAGTTCTGGAATCTGAGAGGAGCCTCAAATTTTCTTCCACACAGCGTTCCTCCAAGTCTCCCGATAAAAATGATACCTCACTTGTGTGGGTAGGCCTAGCGCCCACGACAGGAAACGCCCCAAAGCGCAACGTGGACACATCCACATTTTTGGAAGAAAACGGAGGTGTTTTTTGCGAAGTGCCTACCTGTAGATTTTGGCCTCTAGCTCAGCCGGCACCTAGGGAAACCTACCAAACCTGTGCATTTCTGAAAACTAGAGTCCTAGGGGAATCCAAGATGGGGTGACTTGCGGGGCTCGGACCAGGTTCTGTTACCCAGAATCCATTGCAAACCTCAAAAATTGGCTAAAAAAACACATGTTCCTTACATTTCTGTGGCAGAAAGTTCTGGAATCTGAGAGGAGCCACAAATTTCCTTCCACCCAGCATTCCCCCAAGTCTCCTGATAAAAATGATACCTCACTTGTGTGGGTAGGCCTAGCGCCCGCGACAGGAAACGCTCCAAAGCGCAACGTGGACACATCCACATTTTTGGAAGAAAACAGAGGTGTTTTTTGCGAAGTGCCTACCTGTAGATTTTGGCCTCTAGCTCAGCCGGCACCTAGGGAATCCTACCAAACCTGTGCATTTCTGAAAGCTAGAGACCTAGGGGAATCCAAGATGGGGTGACTTGCTGGGCTCGGACCAGGTTCTGTTACCCAGAATCCTTTGCAAACCTCAAAATCTGGCTAAAAAACACATGTTCCTCACATTTCTGTGGCAGAAAGTTCTGGAATCTGAGAGGAGCCACAAATTTCCTTCCACCCAGCGTTCCCCCAAGTCTCCTGATAAAAATGATACCTCACTTGTGTGGGTAGGCCTAGCGCCCGCAACAGGAAACGCCCCAAAGCGCAACGTGGACACATCCAAATTTTTGGAAGAAAACAGAGGTGTTTTTTGCGAAGTGCCTACCTGTAGATTTTGGCCTCTAGCTCAGCCGGCACCTAGGGAAACCTACCAAACCTGTGCATTTCTGAAAGCTAAAGACCTAGGGGAATCCAAGATGGGGTGACTTGCTGGGCTCGGACCAGGTTCTGTTACCCAGAATCCTTTGCAATCCTCAAAATTTGGCTAAAAAAACACATGTTCCTCAAATTTCTGTGGCAGAAAGTTCTGGAATCTGAGAGGAGCCACAAATTTCCTTCCACCCAGCGTTCTCCCAAGTCTCCTGATAAAAATGATACCTCACTTGTGTGGGTAGGCCTAGCGCCCGCAACAGGAAACGCCCCAAAGCGCAACGTGGACACATCCAAATTTTTGGAAGAAAACAGAGGTGTTTTTTGCGAAGTGCCTACCTGTAGATTTTGGCCTCTAGCTCAGCCGGCACCTAGGGAAACCTACCAAACCTGTGCATTTCTGAAAGCTAAAGACCTAGGGGAATCCAAGATGGGGTGACTTGCTGGGCTCGGACCAGGTTCTGTTACCCAGAATCCTTTGCAAACCTCAAAATTTGGCTAAAAAAACACATGTTCCTTACATTTGTGTGGCAGAAAGTTCTGGAATCTGAGAGGAGCCACAAATTTCCTTCCACCCAGCGTTCCCCCAAGTCTCCTGATAAAACAGATACCTCACTTATGTGGGTAGGCCTAGCATCCGCGACAGGAAATGCCCCAAAGCGCAACGTGGAAACATCAAATATTTTGAAAGAAAACAGAGGTGTTTTTTGCAAAGTGCCTACCTGTAGATTTTGGCCTCTAGCTCAGCCGGCACCTAGGGAAACCTACCAAACCTGTGCATTTTTGAAAACTAGAGACCTAGGGGAATCCAAGATGGGGGGACTTACGGGTCTCGGACCAGGTTCTGTTACCCAGAATCCATTGCAAACCTCAAAATTTGGCTAAAAACACATGTTCCTCACATTTCTGTGGCGGAAAGTTCTGGAATCTGAGAGGAGCCACAAATTTCCTCCCACCCAGCGTTCCCCCAAGTCTCCCGATAAAACAGATACCTCACTTGTGTGGGTAGGCCTAGCGCCCGCGACAGGAAATGCCCCAAAGTGCAACGTGGACACATCCAAATTTTTGGAAGAAAACAGAGGTGTTTTTTGCGAAGTGCCTACCTGTAGATTTTGGCCTCTAGCTCAGCCGGCTCCTAGGGAAACCTACCAAACCTGTGCATTTCTGAAAACTAGAGACCTACGGGAATCCAAGATGGGGTGACTTGCGGGGCTCGGACCAGGTTCTGTTACCCAGAATCCATTGCAAACCTCAAAATCTGGCTAAAAAAACACATGTTCCTCACCTTTCTGTGGCAGAAAGTTCTGGAATCTGAGAGGAGCCACAAATTTCCTTCCACCGAGCGTTCCCCCAAGTCTCCTGATAAAAATGATACCTCACTTGTGTGGGTAGGCCTAGCGCCCGCGACAGGAAACGCTCCAAAGTGCAACGTGGACACATCCAAATTTTTGGAAGAAAACAGAGGTGTTTTTTGCGAAGTGCCTACCTGTAGATTTTAGCCTCTAGCTCAGCCGACACCTAGGGAAACCTACCAAACCTGTGCATTTCTGAAAACTAGAGTCCTAGGGGAATCCAAGATGGGGTGACTTGCGGGGCTCGGACCAGGTTCTGTTACCCAGAATCCATTGCAAACCTCAAAATTTGGCTAAAAAAACACATGTTCCTTACATTTCTGTGGCAGAAAGTTCTGGAATCTGAGAGGAGCCACAAATTTCCTTCCACCCAGCATTCCCCTAAGTCTCCTGATAAAAATGATACCTCACTTGTGTGGGTAGGCCTAGCGCCCGCGACAGGAAACGCTCCAAAGCGCAACGTGGACACATCCACATTTTTGGAAGAAAACAGAGGTGTTTTTTGCGAAGTGCCTACCTGTAGATTTTGGCCTCTAGCTCAGCCGGCACCTAGGGAATCCTACCAAACCTGTGCATTTCTGAAAGCTAGAGATCTAGGGGAATCCAAGATGGGGTGACTTGCTGGGCTCGGACCAGGTTCTGTTACCCAGAATCCTTTGCAAACCTCAAAATCTGGCTAAAAAAACACATGTTCCTCACATTTCTGTGGCAGAAAGTTCTGGAATCTGAGAGGAGCCACAAATTTCCTTCCACCCAGCGTTCCCCCAAGTCTCCTGATAAAAATGATACCTCACTTGTGTGGGTAGGCCTAGCGCCCGCAACAGGAAACGCCCCAAAGCGCAACGTGGACACATCCAAATTTTTGGAAGAAAACAGAGGTGTTTTTTGCGAAGTGCCTACCTGTAGATTTTGGCCTCTAGCTCAGCCGGCACCTAGGGAAACCTGTGCATTTCTGAAAGCTAAAGACCTAGGGGAATCCAAGATGGGGTGACTTGCTGGGCTCGGACCAGGTTCTGTTACCCAGAATCCTTTGCAAACCTCAAAATTTGGCTAAAAAAACACATGTTCCTCAAATTTCTGTGGCAGAAAGTTCTGGAATCTGAGAGGAGCCACAAATTTCCTTCCACCCAGCGTTCCCCCAAGTCTCCTGATAAAAATGATACCTCACTTGTGTGGGTAGGCCTAGCGCCCGCAACAGGAAACGCCCCAAAGCGCAACGTGGACACATCCAAATTTTTGGAAGAAAACAGAGGTGTTTTTTGCGAAGTGCCTACCTGTAGATTTTGGCCTCTAGCTCAGCCGGCACCTAGGGAAACCTACCAAACCTGTGCATTTCTGAAAGCTAAAGACCTAGGGGAATCCAAGATGGGGTGACTTGCTGGGCTCGGACCAGGTTCTGTTACCCAGAATCCTTTGCAAACCTCAAAATTTGGCTAAAAAAACACATGTTCCTTACATTTGTGTGGCAGAAAGTTCTGGAATCTGAGAGGAGCCACAAATTTCCTTCCACCCAGCGTTCCCCCAAGTCTCCTGATAAAACAGATACCTCACTTGTGTGGGTAAGCCTAGCATCCGCGACAGGAAATGCCCCAAAGCGCAACGTGGAAACATCAAATATTTTGAAAGAAAACAGAGGTGTTTTTTGCAAAGTGCCTACCTGTAGATTTTGGCCTCTAGCTCAGCCGGCACCTAGGGAAACCTACCAAACCTGTGCATTTTTGAAAACTAGAGACCTAGGGGAATCCAAGATGGGGTGACTTACGGGGCTCGGACCAGGTTCTGTTACCCAGAATCCATTGCAAACCTCAAAATTTGGCTAAAAAAACACATGTTCCTCACATTTCTGTGGCGGAAAGTTCTGGAATCTGAGAGGAGCCACAAATTTCCTCCCACCCAGCGTTCCCCCAAGTCTCCCGATAAAACAGATACCTCACTTGTGTGGGTAGGCCTAGCGCCCGCGACAGGAAACGCCCCAAAGCGCAACGTGGACACATCCAAATTTTTGGAAGAAAACAGAGGTGTTTTTTGCGAAGTGCCTACCTGTAGATTTTGGCCTCTAGCTCAGCCGGCACCTAGGGAAACCTACCAAACCTGTGCATTTCTGAAAACTAGAGACCTACGGGAATCCTAGATGGGGTGACTTGCGGGGCTCGGACCAGGTTCTGTTACCCAGAATCCATTGCAAACCTCAAAATCTGGCTAAAAAAACACATGTTCCTCACATTTCTGTGGCAGAAAGTTCTGGAATCTGAGAGGAGCCACAAATTTCCTTCCACCCAGCGTTCCCCCAAGTCTCCTGATAAAAATGATACCTCACTTGTGTGGGTAGGCCTAGCGCCCGCAACAGGAAACGCTCCAAAGTGCAACGTGGACACATCCAAATTTTTGGAAGAAAACAGAGGTGTTTTTTGCGAAGTGCCTACCTGTAGATTTTAGCCTCTAGCTCAGCCGGCACCTAGGGAAACCTACCAAACCTGTGCATTTCTGAAAACTAGAGTCCTAGGGGAATCCAAGATGGGGTGACTTGCGGGGCTCGGACCAGGTTCTGTTACCCAGAATCCATTGCAAACCTAAAAATTTGGCTAAAAAAACACATGTTCCTTACATTTCTGTGGCAGAAAGTTCTGGAATCTGAGAGGAGCCACTAATTTCCTTCCACCCAGCATTCCCCCAAGTCTCCTGATAAAAATGATACCTCACTTGTGTGGGTAGGCCTAGCGCCCGCGACAGGAAACGCTCCAAAGCGCAACGTGGACACATCCACATTTTTGGAAGAAAACAGAGGTGTTTTTTGCGAAGTGCCTACCTGTAGATTTTGGCCTCTAGCTCAGCCGGCACCTAGGGAATCATACCAAACCTGTGCATTTCTGAAAGCTAGAGATCTAGGGGAATCCAAGATGGGGTGACTTGCTGGGCTCGGACCAGGTTCTGTTACCCAGAATCCTTTGCAAACCTCAAAATCTGGCTAAAAAAACACATGCTCCTCACATTTCTGTGGCAGAAAGTTCTGGAATCTGAGAGGAGCCACAAATTTCCTTCCACCCAGCGTTCCCCCAAGTCTCCTGATAAAAATGATACCTCACTTGTGTGGGTAGGCCTAGCGCCCGCAACAGGAAACGCCCCAAAGCGCAACGTGGACACATCCAAATTTTTGGAAGAAAACAGAGGTGTTTTTTGCGAAGTGCCTACCTGTAGATTTTGGCCTCTAGCTCAGCCGGCCCTAGGGAAACCTACCAAACCTGTGCATTTCTGAAAGCTAAAGACCTAGGGGAATCCAAGATGGGGTGACTTGCTGGGCTCGGACCAGGTTCTGTTACCCAGAATCCTTTGCAAACCTCAAAATTTGGCTAAAAAAACACATGTTCCTCAAATTTCTGTGGCAGAAAGTTCTGGAATCTGAGAGGAGCCACAAATTTCCTTCCACCCAGCGTTCCCCCAAGTCTCCTGATAAAAATGATACCTCACTTGTGTGGGTAGGCCTAGCGCCCGCAACAGGAAACGCCCCAAAGCGCAACGTGGACACATCCATATTTTTGGAAGAAAACAGAGGTGTTTTTTGCGAAGTGCCTACCTGTAGATTTTGGCCTCTAGCTCAGCCGGCACCTAGGGAAACCTACCAAACCTGTGCATTTCTGAAAGCTAAAGACCTAGGGGAATCCAAGATGGGGTGACTTGCTGGGCTCGGACCAGGTTCTGTTACCCAGAATCCTTTGCAAACCTCAAAATTTGGCTAAAAAAACACATGTTCCTTACATTTGTGTGGCAGAAAGTTCTGGAATCTGAGAGGAGCCACAAATTTCCTTCCACCCAGCGTTCCCCCAAGTCTCCTGATAAAACAGATACCTCACTTGTGTGGGTAAGCCTAGCATCCGCGACAGGAAATGCCCCAAAGCGCAACGTGGAAACATCAAATATTTTGAAAGAAAACAGAGATGTTTTTTGCAAAGTGCCTACCTGTAGATTTTGGCCTCTAGCTCAGCCGGCACCTAGGGAAACCTACCAAACCTGTGCATTTTTGAAAACTAGAGACCTAGGGGAATCCAAGATGGGGTGACTTACGGGGCTCGGACCAGGTTCTGTTACCCAGAATCCATTGCAAACCTCAAAATTTGGCTAAAAAAACACATGTTCCTCACATTTCTGTGGCGGAAAGTTCTGGAATCTGAGAGGAGCCACAAATTTCCTCCCACCCAGCGTTCCCCCAAGTCTCCCGATAAAACAGATACCTCACTTCTGTGGGTAGGCCTAGCGCCCGCGACAGGAAACGCCCCAAAGCGCAACGTGGACACATCCAAATTTTTGGAAGAAAACAGAGGTGTTTTTTGCGAAGTGCCTACCTGTAGATTTTGACCTCTAGCTCAGCCGGCACGTAGGGAAACCTACCAAACCTGTGCATTTCTGAAAACTAGAGACCTACGGGAATCCAAGATGGGGTGACTTGCGGGGCTCGGACCAGGTTCTGTTACCCAGAATCCATTGCAAACCTCAAAATTTGGCTAAAAAAACACATGTTCCTCACATTTCTGTGGCAGAAAGTTCTGGAATCTGAGAGGAGCCACAAATTTCCTTCCACCCAGCGTTCCCCCAAGTCTCCTGATAAAAATGATACCTCACTTGTGTGGGTAGGCCTAGCGCCCGCGACAGGAAACGCTCCAAAGTGCAACGTGGACACATCCAAATTTTTGGAAGAAAACAGAGGTGTTTTTTGCGAAGTGCCTACCTGTAGATTTTAGCCTCTAGCTCAGCCGGCACCTAGGGAAACCTACCAAACCTGTGCATTTCTGAAAGCTAGAGACCTAGGGGAATCCAAGATGGGGTGACTTGCTGGGCTCGGACCAGGTTCTGTTACCCAGAATCCTTTGCAAACCTCAAAATTTGGCTACAAAAACACATGTTCCTCACATTTCTGTGGCAGAAAGTTCTGGAATCTGAGAGGAGCCACAAATTTCCTTCCACCCATCGTTTCCCCAAGTCTCCCGATAAAAATGATACCTCACTTGTGTGGGGAGGCCTAGCGCCCGTGACAGGAAACGCCCCAAAGCGCAATGTGGACACATCCAAATTTTTGGAAGAAAACAGAGGTGTTTTTTGCGAAGTGCCTACCTGTAGATTTTGGCCTCTAGCTCAGCCGGCACCTAGGGAAACCTACCAAACATTTGCATTTCTGAAAACTAGAGACCTAGGGGAATCCAAGATGGGGTGACTTGCGGGGCTCGGACCAGGTTCTGTTACCCAGAATCCATTGCAAACCTCAAAATTTGGCTAAAAAAACACATGTTCCTCACATTTCTGTGGCAGAAAGTTCTGGAATCTGAGAGGAGTCACAAATTTCCTTCCACCCAGTGTTCCCCCAAGTCTCCCGATAAAAATTATACCTCACTTGTGTGGGTAGGCCGAGCGCCCGCGACAGGAAAAGCTCCAAAGCGCAACGTGGACACATCCAAATTTTTGGAATAAAACAGAGGTGTTTTTTGCGAAGTGCCTACCTGTAGATTTTGGCCTCTAGCTCAGCCGGCACCTAGGGAAACCTACCAAACCTGTGCATTTCTGAAAACTAGAGACCTAGGGGAATCCAAAATGGGGTGACTTGCGGGGCTCGGACCAGGTTCTGTTACCCAGAATCCTTTGCAAACCTCAAAATTTGGCTAAAAAAACACATGTTCCTCACATTTGTGTGGCAGAAAGTTCTGGAATCAGAGAGGACCCACAAATTTCCTTCCACCCAGTGTTCCCCCAAGTCTCCCGATAAAACAGATACCTCACTTGTGTGGGTAGGCCTAGCGCCCGCGACAGGAAACGCCCCAAAGCGCAACGTGGACGCATCCAAATTTTTGGAAGAAAACAGAGGTGTTTTTTGCGAACTGCCTACCTGTAGATTTTGGCCTCTAGCTCAGCCGGCACCTAGGGAAACCTACCAAACCTGTGCATTTCTGAAAGCTAAAGACCTAGGGGAATCCAAGATGGGGTGACTTGCTGGGCTCGGACCAGGTTCTGTTACCCAGAATCCTTTGCAAACCTCAAAATTTGGCTAAAAAAACACATGTTCCTTACATTTGTGTGGCAGAAAGTTCTGGAATCTGAGAGGAGCCACAAATTTCCTTCCACCCAGCGTTCCCCCAAGTCTCCTGATAAAACAGATACCTCACTTGTGTGGGTAAGCCTAGCATCCGCGACAGGAAATGCCCCAAAGCGCAACGTGGAAACATCAAATATTTTGAAAGAAAACAGAGGTGTTTTTTGCAAAGTGCCTACCTGTAGATTTTGGCCTCTAGCTCAGCCGGCACCTAGGGAAACCTACCAAACCTGTGCATTTTTGAAAACTAGAGACCTAGGGGAATCCAAGATGGGGTGACTTACGGGGCTCGGACCAGGTTCTGTTACCCAGAATCCATTGCAAACCTCAAAATTTGGCTAAAAAAACACATGTTCCTCAAATTTCTGTGGCAGAAAGTTCTGGAATCTGAGAGGAGCCACAAATTTCCTTCCACCCAGCATTCCCCCAAGTCTCCTGATAAAAATGATACCTCACTTGTGTGGGTAGGCCTAGCGCCCGCAACAGGAAACGCCCCAAAGCGCAACGTGGACACATCCAAATTTTTGGAAGAAAACAGAGGTGTTTTTTGCGAAGTGCCTACCTGTAGATTTTGGCCTCTAGCTCAGCCGGCACCTAGGGAAACCTACCAAACCTGTGCATTTCTGAAAGCTAAAGACCTAGGGGAATCCAAGATGGGGTGACTTGCTGGGCTCGGACCAGGTTCTGTTACCCAGAATCCTTTGCAAACCTCAAAATTTGGCTAAAAAAACACATGTTCCTTACATTTGTGTGGCAGAAAGTTCTGGAATCTGAGAGGAGCCACAAATTTCCTTCCACCCAGCGTTCCCCCAAGTCTCCTGATAAAACAGATACCTCACTTGTGTGGGTAAGCCTAGCATCCGCGACAGGAAATGCCCCAAAGCGCAACGTGGAAACATCAAATATTTTGAAAGAAAACAGAGGTGTTTTTTGCAAAGTGCCTACCTGTAGATTTTGGCCTCTAGCTCAGCCGGCACCTAGGGAAACCTACCAAACCTGTGCATTTTTGAAAACTAGAGACCTAGGGGAATCCAAGATGGGGTGACTTACGGGGCTCGGACCAGGTTCTGTTACCCAGAATCCATTGCAAACCTCAAAATTTGGCTAAAAAAACACATGTTCCTCACATTTCTGTGGCGGAAAGTTCTGGAATCTGAGAGGAGCCACAAATTTCCTCCCACCCAGCGTTCCCCCAAGTCTCCCGATAAAACAGATACCTCACTTGTGTGGGTAGGCCTAGCGCCCGCGACAGGAAACGCCCCAAAGCGCAACGTGGACACATCCAAATTTTTGGAAGAAAACAGAGGTGTTTTTTGCGAAGTGCCTACCTGTAGATTTTGGCCTCTAGCTCAGCCGGCACCTAGGGAAACCTACCAAACCTGTGCATTTCTGAAAACTAGAGACCTACGGGAATCCTAGATGGGGTGACTTGCGGGGCTCGGACCAGGTTCTGTTACCCAGAATCCATTGCAAACCTCAAAATCTGGCTAAAAAAACACATGTTCCTCACATTTCTGTGGCAGAAAGTTCTGGAATCTGAGAGGAGCCACAAATTTCCTTCCACCCAGCGTTCCCCCAAGTCTCCTGATAAAAATGATACCTCACTTGTGTGGGTAGGCCTAGCGCCCGCAACAGGAAACGCTCCAAAGTGCAACGTGGACACATCCAAATTTTTGGAAGAAAACAGAGGTGTTTTTTGCGAAGTGCCTACCTGTAGATTTTAGCCTCTAGCTCAGCCGGCACCTAGGGAAACCTACCAAACCTGTGCATTTCTGAAAACTAGAGTCCTAGGGGAATCCAAGATGGGGTGACTTGCGGGGCTCGGACCAGGTTCTGTTACCCAGAATCCATTGCAAACCTAAAAATTTGGCTAAAAAAACACATGTTCCTTACATTTCTGTGGCAGAAAGTTCTGGAATCTGAGAGGAGCCACTAATTTCCTTCCACCCAGCATTCCCCCAAGTCTCCTGATAAAAATGATACCTCACTTGTGTGGGTAGGCCTAGCGCCCGCGACAGGAAACGCTCCAAAGCGCAACGTGGACACATCCACATTTTTGGAAGAAAACAGAGGTGTTTTTTGCGAAGTGCCTACCTGTAGATTTTGGCCTCTAGCTCAGCCGGCACCTAGGGAATCATACCAAACCTGTGCATTTCTGAAAGCTAGAGATCTAGGGGAATCCAAGATGGGGTGACTTGCTGGGCTCGGACCAGGTTCTGTTACCCAGAATCCTTTGCAAACCTCAAAATCTGGCTAAAAAAACACATGCTCCTCACATTTCTGTGGCAGAAAGTTCTGGAATCTGAGAGGAGCCACAAATTTCCTTCCACCCAGCGTTCCCCCAAGTCTCCTGATAAAAATGATACCTCACTTGTGTGGGTAGGCCTAGCGCCCGCAACAGGAAACGCCCCAAAGCGCAACGTGGACACATCCAAATTTTTGGAAGAAAACAGAGGTGTTTTTTGCGAAGTGCCTACCTGTAGATTTTGGCCTCTAGCTCAGCCGGCCCTAGGGAAACCTACCAAACCTGTGCATTTCTGAAAGCTAAAGACCTAGGGGAATCCAAGATGGGGTGACTTGCTGGGCTCGGACCAGGTTCTGTTACCCAGAATCCTTTGCAAACCTCAAAATTTGGCTAAAAAAACACATGTTCCTCAAATTTCTGTGGCAGAAAGTTCTGGAATCTGAGAGGAGCCACAAATTTCCTTCCACCCAGCGTTCCCCCAAGTCTCCTGATAAAAATGATACCTCACTTGTGTGGGTAGGCCTAGCGCCCGCAACAGGAAACGCCCCAAAGCGCAACGTGGACACATCCATATTTTTGGAAGAAAACAGAGGTGTTTTTTGCGAAGTGCCTACCTGTAGATTTTGGCCTCTAGCTCAGCCGGCACCTAGGGAAACCTACCAAACCTGTGCATTTCTGAAAGCTAAAGACCTAGGGGAATCCAAGATGGGGTGACTTGCTGGGCTCGGACCAGGTTCTGTTACCCAGAATCCTTTGCAAACCTCAAAATTTGGCTAAAAAAACACATGTTCCTTACATTTGTGTGGCAGAAAGTTCTGGAATCTGAGAGGAGCCACAAATTTCCTTCCACCCAGCGTTCCCCCAAGTCTCCTGATAAAACAGATACCTCACTTGTGTGGGTAAGCCTAGCATCCGCGACAGGAAATGCCCCAAAGCGCAACGTGGAAACATCAAATATTTTGAAAGAAAACAGAGATGTTTTTTGCAAAGTGCCTACCTGTAGATTTTGGCCTCTAGCTCAGCCGGCACCTAGGGAAACCTACCAAACCTGTGCATTTTTGAAAACTAGAGACCTAGGGGAATCCAAGATGGGGTGACTTACGGGGCTCGGACCAGGTTCTGTTACCCAGAATCCATTGCAAACCTCAAAATTTGGCTAAAAAAACACATGTTCCTCACATTTCTGTGGCGGAAAGTTCTGGAATCTGAGAGGAGCCACAAATTTCCTCCCACCCAGCGTTCCCCCAAGTCTCCCGATAAAACAGATACCTCACTTCTGTGGGTAGGCCTAGCGCCCGCGACAGGAAACGCCCCAAAGCGCAACGTGGACACATCCAAATTTTTGGAAGAAAACAGAGGTGTTTTTTGCGAAGTGCCTACCTGTAGATTTTGACCTCTAGCTCAGCCGGCACGTAGGGAAACCTACCAAACCTGTGCATTTCTGAAAACTAGAGACCTACGGGAATCCAAGATGGGGTGACTTGCGGGGCTCGGACCAGGTTCTGTTACCCAGAATCCATTGCAAACCTCAAAATTTGGCTAAAAAAACACATGTTCCTCACATTTCTGTGGCAGAAAGTTCTGGAATCTGAGAGGAGCCACAAATTTCCTTCCACCCAGCGTTCCCCCAAGTCTCCTGATAAAAATGATACCTCACTTGTGTGGGTAGGCCTAGCGCCCGCGACAGGAAACGCTCCAAAGTGCAACGTGGACACATCCAAATTTTTGGAAGAAAACAGAGGTGTTTTTTGCGAAGTGCCTACCTGTAGATTTTAGCCTCTAGCTCAGCCGGCACCTAGGGAAACCTACCAAACCTGTGCATTTCTGAAAGCTAGAGACCTAGGGGAATCCAAGATGGGGTGACTTGCTGGGCTCGGACCAGGTTCTGTTACCCAGAATCCTTTGCAAACCTCAAAATTTGGCTACAAAAACACATGTTCCTCACATTTCTGTGGCAGAAAGTTCTGGAATCTGAGAGGAGCCACAAATTTCCTTCCACCCATCGTTTCCCCAAGTCTCCCGATAAAAATGATACCTCACTTGTGTGGGGAGGCCTAGCGCCCGTGACAGGAAACGCCCCAAAGCGCAATGTGGACACATCCAAATTTTTGGAAGAAAACAGAGGTGTTTTTTGCGAAGTGCCTACCTGTAGATTTTGGCCTCTAGCTCAGCCGGCACCTAGGGAAACCTACCAAACATTTGCATTTCTGAAAACTAGAGACCTAGGGGAATCCAAGATGGGGTGACTTGCGGGGCTCGGACCAGGTTCTGTTACCCAGAATCCATTGCAAACCTCAAAATTTGGCTAAAAAAACACATGTTCCTCACATTTCTGTGGCAGAAAGTTCTGGAATCTGAGAGGAGTCACAAATTTCCTTCCACCCAGTGTTCCCCCAAGTCTCCCGATAAAAATTATACCTCACTTGTGTGGGTAGGCCGAGCGCCCGCGACAGGAAAAGCTCCAAAGCGCAACGTGGACACATCCAAATTTTTGGAAGAAAACAGAGGTGTTTTTTGCGAAGTGCCTACCTGTAGATTTTGGCCTCTAGCTCAGCCGGCACCTAGGGAAACCTACCAAACCTGTGCATTTCTGAAAACTAGAGACCTAGGGGAATCCAAAATGGGGTGACTTGCGGGGCTCGGACCAGGTTCTGTTACCCAGAATCCTTTGCAAACCTCAAAATTTGGCTAAAAAAACACATGTTCCTCACATTTGTGTGGCAGAAAGTTCTGGAATCAGAGAGGACCCACAAATTTCCTTCCACCCAGTGTTCCCCCAAGTCTCCCGATAAAACAGATACCTCACTTGTGTGGGTAGGCCTAGCGCCCGCGACAGGAAACGCCCCAAAGCGCAACGTGGACGCATCCAAATTTTTGGAAGAAAACAGAGGTGTTTTTTGCGAACTGCCTACCTGTAGATTTTGGCCTCTAGCTCAGCCGGCACCTAGGGAAACCTACCAAACCTGTGCATTTCTGAAAACTAGAGACCTAGGGGAATCCAAGATGGGGTGACTTGCGGGGCTCGGATCAGGTTCTGTTACCCAGAATCCATTGCAAACCTCAAAATTTGGCTAAAAAAACACATGTTCCTCAAATTTCTGTGGCAGAAAGTTCTGGAATCTGAGAGGAGCCACAAATTTCCTTCCACCCATTGTTTCCCCAAGTCTCCCGATAAAAATGATACCTCACTTGTGTGGGTAGGCCTAGCGCCCGTGACAGGAAACGCCCCAAAGCGCAATTTGGACACATCCACATTTTTGGAAGAAAACAGAGGTGTTTTTTGCGAAGTGCCTACCTGTAGATTTTGGCCTCTAGCTCAGCCGGCACCTAGGGAAACCTACCAAACCTGTGCATTTCTGAAAACTAGAGACGTAGGGGAATCCAAGATGGGGTGACTTGCGGGGCTCGGACCAGGTTCTGTTACCCAGAATCCTTTGCAAACCTCAAAATTTGGCTAAAAAAACACATGTTCCTCACATTTGTGTGGCAGAAAGTTCTGGAATCAGAGAGGACCCACAAATTTCCTTCCACCCAGCGTTCCCCCAAGTCTCCCGATAAAACAGATACCTCACTTGTGTGGGTAGGCCTAGCGCCCGCGACAGGAAACGCCCCAAAGCGCAACGTGGACACATCCAAATTTTTGGAAGAAAACAGAGGTGTTTTTTGCGAAGTGCCTACCTGTAGATTTTGGCCTCTAGCTCAGCCGGCACCTAGGGAAACCTACCAAACCTGTGCATTTTCTGAAAACTAGAGACCTAGGGGAATCCAAGATGGGGTGACTTGCGGGGCTCGGATCAGGTTCTGTTACCCAGAATCCATTGCAAACCTCAAAATTTGGCTAAAAAAACACATGTTCCTCAAATTTCTGTGGCAGAAAGTTCTGGATTCTGAGAGGAGCCACAAATTTCCTTCCACACAGCGTTCCCCCAAGTCTCCCGATAAAAATGATACCTCACTTGTGTGGGTAGGCCTAGCGCCCACGACAGGAAACGCCCCAAGGCGCAACGTGGACACATCCACATTTTTGGAAGAAAACAGTGGTGTTTTTTGCGAAGTGCCTACCTGTAGATTTTGGCCTCTAGCTCAGCCGGCACCTAGGGAAACCTACCAAACCTGTGCATTTCTGAAAACTAGAGACCTAGGGGAATCCAAGATGGGGTGACTTGCGGGGCTCGGATCAGGTTCTGTTACCCAGAATCCATTGCAAACCTCAAAATTTGGCAAAAAAAACACATGTTCCTCAAATTTCTGTGGCAGAAAGTTCAGGAATCTGAGAGGAGCTCAAATTTCCTTCCACACAGCGTTCCCCCAAGTCTCCCGATAAAAATGATACCTCACTTGTGTGGGTAGGCCTAGCGCCCACGACAGGAAACGCTCCAAAGCGCAACGTGGACACATCCACATTTTTGGAAGAAAACGGAGGTGTTTTTTGCGAAGTGCCTACCTGTAGATTTTGGCCTCTAGCTCAGCCGGCACCTAGGGAAACCTACCAAACCTGTGCATTTCTGAAAACTAGAGACCTAGGGGAATCCATGATGGGGTGACTTGCGGGGCTCGGACCAGGTTCTGTTACCCAGAATCCTTTGCAAACCTCAAAATTTGGCTAAAAAAACACATGTTCCTCACATTTGTGTGGCAGAAAGTTCTGGAATCAGAGAGGACCCACAAATTTCCTTCCACCCAGTGTTCCCCCAAGTCTCCCGATAAAACAGATACCTCACTTGTGTGGGTAGGCCTAGCGCCCGCGACAGGAAACGCCCCAAAGCGCAACGTGGACGCATCCAAATTTTTGGAAGAAAACAGAGGTGTTTTTTGCGAAGTGCCTACCTGTAGATTTTGGCCTCTAGCTCAGCCGGCACCTAGGGAAACCTACCAAACCTGTGCATTTCTGAAAACTAGAGACCTAGGGGAATCCAAGATGGGGTGACTTGCGGGGCTCGGATCAGGTTCTGTTACCCAGAATCCATTGCAAACCTCAAAATTTGGCTAAAAAAACACATGTTCCTCAAATTTCTGTGGCAGAAAGTTCTGGAATCTGAGAGGAGCCACAAATTTCCTTCCACCCATCGTTTCCCCAAGTCTCCCGATAAAAATGATACCTCACTTGTGTGGGTAGGCCTAGCGCCCGTGACAGGAAACGCCCCAAAGCGCAATTTGGACACATCCACATTTTTGGAAGAAAACAGAGGTGTTTTTTGCGAAGTGCCTACCTGTAGATTTTGGCCTCTAGCTCAGCCGGCACCTAGGGAAACCTACCAAACCTGTGCATTTCTGAAAACTAGAGACGTAGGGGAATCCAAGATGGGGTGACTTGCGGGGCTCGGACCAGGTTCTGTTACCCAGAATCCTTTGCAAACCTCAAAATTTGGCTAAAAAAACACATGTTCCTCACATTTGTGTGGCAGAAAGTTCTGGAATCAGAGAGGACCCACAAATTTCCTTCCACACAGCGTTCCCCCAAGTCTCCCGATAAAAATGATACCTCACTTGTGTGGGTAGGCCTAGCGCCCACGACAGGAAACGCCCCAAGGCGCAACGTGGACACATCCACATTTTTGGAAGAAAACAGTGGTGTTTTTTGCGAAGTGCCTACCTGTAGATTTTGGCCTCTAGCTCAGCCGGCACCTAGGGAAACCTACCAAACCTGTGCATTTCTGAAAACTAGAGACCTAGGGGAATCAAAGATGGGGTGACTTGCGGGGCTCGGACCAGGTTCTGTTACCCAGAATCCTTTGCAAACCTCAAAATCTGGCTAAAAAAACACATGTTCCTCACATTTCTGTGGCAGAAAGTTCTGGAATCTGAGAGGAGCCACAAATTTCCTTCCACCCACCGTTTCCCCAAGTCTCCAGATAAAAATGATACCTCACTTGTGTGGGTAGGCCTAGCGCCCGCGACAGGAAACGCCCTAAAGCGCAACGTGGACACATCCACATTTTTGGAAGAAAACAGAGGTGTTTTTTGCGAAGTGCCTACCTGTAGATTTTGGCCTCTAGCTCAGCCGGCACCTAGGGAAACCTACCAAACCTGTGCATTTCTGAAAACTAGAGACCTAGGGGAATCCAAGATGGGGTGACTTGCGGGGCTCGGATCAGGTTCTGTTACCCAGAATCCATTGCAAACCTCAAAATTTGGCAAAAAAAACACATGTTCCTCAAATTTCTGTGGCAGAAAGTTCTGGAATCTGAGAGGAGCCACAAATTTCCTTCCACACAGCGTTCCCCCAAGTCTCCCGATAAAACAGATACCTCACTTGTGTGGGTAGGCCTAGCGCCCGCGACAGGAAACGCCCCAAAGCGCAACGTGGACGCATCCAAATTTTTGGAAGAAAACAGAGGTGTTTTTTGCGAAGTGCCTACTTGTAGATTTTGGCCTCTAGCTCAGCCGGCACCTAGGGAAACCTACCAAACCTGTGCATTTCTGAAAACTAGAGACCTAGGGGAATCCAAGATGGGGTGACTTGCGGGGCTCGGATCAGGTTCTGTTACCCAGAATCCATTGCAAACCTCAAAATTTGGCTAAAAAAACACATGTTCCTCAAATTTCTGTGGCAGAAAGTTCTGGAATCTGAGAGGAGCCACAAATTTCCTTCCACCCATCGTTTCCCCAAGTCTCCCGATAAAAATGATACCTCACTTGTGTGGGTAGGCCTAGCGCCCGTGACAGGAAACGCCCCAAAGCGCAATTTGGACACATCCACATTTTTGGAAGAAAACAGAGGTGTTTTTTGCGAAGTGCCTACCTGTAGATTTTGGCCTCTAGCTCAGCCGGCACCTAGGGAAACCTACCAAACCTGTGCATTTCTGAAAACTAGAGACGTAGGGGAATCCAAGATGGGGTGACTTGCGGGGCTCGGACCAGGTTCTGTTACCCAGAATCCTTTGCAAACCTCAAAATTTGGCTAAAAAAACACATGTTCCTCACATTTGTGTGGCAGAAAGTTCTGGAATCAGAGAGGACCCACAAATTTCCTTCCACACAGCGTTCCCCCAAGTCTCCCGATAAAAATGATACCTCACTTGTGTGGGTAGGCCTAGCGCCCACGACAGGAAACGCCCCAAGGCGCAACGTGGACACATCCACATTTTTGGAAGAAAACAGTGGTGTTTTTTGCGAAGTGCCTACCTGTAGATTTTGGCCTCTAGCTCAGCCGGCACCTAGGGAAACCTACCAAACCTGTGCATTTCTGAAAACTAGAGACCTAGGGGAATCCAAGATGGGGTGACTTGCGGGGCTCGGACCAGGTTCTGTTACCCAGAATCCTTTGCAAACCTCAAAATCTGGCTAAAAAAACACATGTTCCTCACATTTCTGTGGCAGAAAGTTCTGGAATCTGAGAGGAGCCACAAATTTCCTTCCACCCACCGTTTCCCCAAGTCTCCAGATAAAAATGATACCTCACTTGTGTGGGTAGGCCTAGCGCCCGCGACAGGAAACGCCCTAAAGCGCAACGTGGACACATCCACATTTTTGGAAGAAAACAGAGGTGTTTTTTGCGAAGTGCCTACCTGTAGATTTTGGCCTCTAGCTCAGCCGGCACCTAGGGAAACCTACCAAACCTGTGCATTTCTGAAAACTAGAGACCTAGGGGAATCCAAGATGGGGTGACTTGCGGGGCTCGGATCAGGTTCTGTTACCCAGAATCCATTGCAAACCTCAAAATTTGGCAAAAAAAACACATGTTCCTCAAATTTCTGTGGCAGAAAGTTCTGGAATCTGAGAGGAGCCACAAATTTCCTTCCACACAGCGTTCCCCCAAGTCTCCCGATAAAAATGATACCTCACTTGTGTGGGTAGGCCTAGCGCCCACGACAGGAAACGCCCCAAAGCGCAACGTGGACACATCCACATTTTTGGAAGAAAACAGTGGTGTTTTTTGCGAAGTGCCTACCTGTAGATTTTGGCCTCTAGCTCAGCCGGCACCTAGGGAAACCTACCAAACCTGTGCATTTCTGAAAACTAGAGACCTAGGGGAATCCAAGATGGGGTGACTTGCGGGGCTCGGATCAGGTTCTGTTACCCAGAATCCATTGCAAACCTCAAAATTTGGCAAAAAAAACACATGTTCCTCAAATTTCTGTGGCAGAAAGTTCTGGAATCTGAGAGGAGCCACAAATTTCCTTCCACACAGCGTTCCCCCAAGTCTCCCGATAAAAATGATACCTCACTTGTGTGGGTAGGCCTAGCGCCCACGACAGGAAACGCCCCAAAGCGCAACGTGGACACATCCACATTTTTGGAAGAAAACTGAGGTGTTTTTTGCGAAGTGCTTACCTGTAGATTTTGGCCTCTAGCTCAGCCGGCACCTAGGGAAACCTACCAAACCTGTGCATTTCTGAAAACTAGAGACCTAGGGGAATCCATGATGGGGTGACTTGTGGGGCTCGGACCAGGTTCTGTTACCCAGAATCCTTTGCAAACCTCAAAATTTGGCTAAAAAAACACATGTTCCTCACATTTGTGTGGCAGAAAGTTCTGGAATCAGAGAGGACCCACAAATTTCCTTCCACCCAGTGTTCCCCCAAGTCTCCCGATAAAACAGATACCTCACTTGTGTGGGTAGGCCTAGCGCCCGCGACAGGAAACGCCCCAAAGCACAACGTGGACGCATCCAAATTTTTGGAAGAAAACAGAGGTGTTTTTTGCGAAGTGCCTACCTGTAGATTTTGGCCTCTAGCTCAGCCGGCACCTAGGGAAACCTACCAAACCTGTGCATTTCTGAAAACTAGAGACCTAGGGGAATCCAAGATGGGGTGACTTGCGGGGCTCGGATCAGGTTCTGTTACCCAGAATCCATTGCAAACCTCAAAATTTGGCTAAAAAAACACATGTTCCTCAAATTTCTGTGGCAGAAAGTTCTAGAATCTGAGAGGAGCCACAAATTTCCTTCCACCCATCGTTTCCCCAAGTCTCCCGATAAAAATGATACCTCACTTGTGTGGGTAGGCCTAGCGCCCGTGACAGGAAACGCCCCAAAGCGCAATTTGGACACATCCACATTTTTGGAAGAAAACAGAGGTGTTTTTTGCGAAGTGCCTACCTGTAGATTTTGGCCTCTAGCTCAGCCGGCACCTAGGGAAACCTACCAAACCTGTGCATTTCTGAAAACTAGAGACGTAGGGGAATCCAAGATGGGGTGACTTGCGGGACTCGGACCAGGTTCTGTTACCCAGAATCCTTTGCAAACCTCAAAATTTGGCTAAAAAAACACATGTTCCTCACATTTGTGTGGCAGAAAGTTCTGGAATCAGAGAGGACCCACAAATTTCCTTCCACCCAGCGTTCCCCCAAGTCTCCCGATAAAACAGATACCTCACTTGTGTGGGTAGGCCTAGCGCCCGCGACAGGAAACGCCCCAAAGCGCATCGTGGACACATCCAAATTTTTGGAAGAAAACAGAGGTGTTTTTTGCGAAGTGCCTACCTGTAGATTTTGGCCTCTAGCTCAGCCGGCACCTAGGGAAACCTACCAAACCTGTGCATTTTCTGAAAACTAGAGACCTAGGGGAATCCAAGATGGGGTGACTTGCGGGGCTCGGATCAGGTTCTGTTACCCAGAATCCATTGCAAACCTCAAAATTTGGCTAACAAAACACATGTTCCTCAAATTTCTGTGGCAGAAAGTTCTGGAATCTGAGAGGAGCCACAAATTTCCTTCCACACAGCGTTCCCCCAAGTCTCCCGATAAAAATGATACCTCACTTGTGTGGGTAGGCCTAGCGCCCACGACAGGAAACGCCCCAAGGCGCAACGTGGACACATCCACATTTTTGGAAGAAAACAGTGGTGTTTTTTGCGAAGTGCCTACCTGTAGATTTTGGCCTCTAGCTCAGCCGGCACCTAGGGAAACCTACCAAACCTGTGCATTTCTGAAAACTAGAGACCTAGGGGAATCCAAGATGGGGTGACTTGCGGGGCTCGGACCAGGTTCTGTTACCCAGAATCCTTTGCAAACCTCAAAATCTGGCTAAAAAAACACATGTTCCTCACATTTCTGTGGCAGAAAGTTCTGGAATCTGAGAGGAGCCACAAATTTCCTTCCACCCACCGTTTCCCCAAGTCTCCAGATAAAAATGATACCTCACTTGTGTGGGTAGGCCTAGCGCCCGCGACAGGAAACGCCCTAAAGCGCAACGTGGACACATCCACATTTTTGGAAGAAAACAGAGGTGTTTTATGCGAAGTGCCTACCTGTAGATTTTGGCCTCTAGCTCAGCCGGCACCTAGGGAAACCTACCAAACCTGTGCATTTCTGAAAACTAGAGACCTAGGGGAATCCAAGATGGGGTCACTTGCGGGGCTCGGATCAGGTTCTGTTACCCAGAATCCATTGCAAACCTCAAAATTTGGCAAAAAAAACACATGTTCCTCAAATTTCTGTGGCAGAAAGTTCTGGAATCTGAGAGGAGCCACAAATTTCCTTCCACACAGCGTTCCCCCTAGTCTCCCGATAAAAATGATACCTCACTTGTGTGGGTAGGCCTAGCGCCCACGACAGGAAACGCCCCAAAGCGCAACGTGGACACATCCACATTTTTGGAAGAAAACGGAGGTGTTTTTTGCGAAGTGCCTACCTGTAGATTTTGGCCTCTAGCTCAGCCGGCACCTAGGGAAACCTACCAAACCTGTGCATTTCTGAAAACTAGAGACCTAGGGGAATCCATGATGGGGTGACTTGCGGGGCTCGGACCAGGTTCTGTTACCCAGAATCCTTTGCAAACCTCAAAATTTGGCTAAAAAAACACATTTTCCTCACATTTGTGTGGCAGAAAGTTCTGGAATCTGAGAGGAGCCACAAATTTCCTTCCACCCACCGTTTCCCCAAGTCTCCAGATAAAAATGATACCTCACTTGTGTGGGTAGGCCTAGCGCCCGCGACAGGAAACGCCCCAAAGCGCAACGTGGACACATCCAAATTTTTGGAAGAAAACAGAGGTGTTTTTTGCGAAGTGCCTACCTGTAGATTTTGGCCTCTAGCTCAGCCGGCACCTAGGGAAACCTACCAAACCTGTGCATTTCTGAAAACTAGAGACCTTGGGGAATCCAAGATGGGGTGACTTGCGGGGCTCGGATCAGGTTCTGTTACCCAGAATCCATTGCAAACCTCAAAATTTGGCAAAAAAAAACACATGTTCCTCAAATTTCTGTGGCAGAAAGTTCTGGAATCTGAGAGGAGCCACAAGTTTTCTTCCACACAGCGTTCCCCCAAGTCTCCCGATAAAAATGATACCTCACTTGTGTGGGTAGGCCTAGCGCCCACGACAGGAAACGGCCCAAAGCGCAACGTGGACACATCCACATTTTTGGAAGAAAACGGAGGTGTTTTTTGCGAAGTGCCTACCTGTAGATTTTGGCCTCTAGCTCAGCCGGCACCTAGGGAATCCTACCAAACCTGTGCATTTCTGAAAGCTAGAGACCTAGGGGAATCCAAGATGGGGTGACTTGCTGGGCTCGGACCAGGTTCTGTTACCCAGAATCCTTTGCAAACCTCAAAATCTGGCTAAAAAACACATGTTCCTCACATTTCTGTGGCAGAAAGTTCTGGAATCTGAGAGGAGCCACAAATTTCCTTCCACCCAGCGTTCCCCCAAGTCTCCTGATAAAAATGATACCTCACTTGTGTGGGTAGGCCTAGCGCCTGCAACAGGAAACGCCCCAAAGCGCAACGTGGACACATCCAAATTTTTGGAAGAAAACAGAGGTGTTTTTTGCGAAGTGCCTACCTGTAGATTTTGGCCTCTAGCTCAGCCGGCACCTAGGGAAACCTACCAAACCTGTGCATTTCTGAAAGCTAAAGACCTAGGGGAATCCAAGATGGGGTGACTTGCTGGGCTCGGACCAGGTTCTGTTACCCAGAATCCTTTGCAAACCTCAAAATTTGGCTAAAAAAACACATGTTCCTTACATTTGTGTGGCAGAAAGTTCTGGAATCTGAGAGGAGCCACAAATTTCCTTCCACCCAGCGTTCCCCCAAGTCTCCTGATAAAACAGATACCTCACTTGTGTGGGTAGGCCTAGCATCCGCGACAGGAAATGCCCCAAAGCGCAACGTGGAAACATCAAATATTTTGAAAGAAAACAGAGGTGTTTTTTGCAAAGTGCCTACCTGTAGATTTTGGCCTCTAGCTCAGCCGGCACCTAGGGAAACCTACCAAACCTGTGCATTTTTGAAAACTAGAGACCTAGGGGAATCCAAGATGGGGTGACTTACGGGGCTCGGACCAGGTTCTGTTACCCAGAATCCATTGCAAACCTCAAAATTTGGCTAAAAAAACACATGTTCCTCACATTTCTGTGGCGGAAAGTTCTGGAATCTGAGAGGAGCCACAAATTTCCTCCCACCCAGCGTTCCCCCAAGTCTCCCGATAAAACAGATACCTCACTTGTGTGGGTAGGCCTAGCGCCGCGACAGGAAACGCCCCAAAGCGCAACGTGGACACATCCAAATTTTTGGAAGAAAACAGAGGTGTTTTTTGCGAAGTGCCTACCTGTAGATTTTGGCCTCTAGCTCAGCCGGCACCTAGGGAAACCTACCAAACCTGTGCATTTCTGAAAACTAGAGTCCTAGGGGAATCCAAGATGGGGTGACTTGCGGGGCTCGGACCAGGTTCTGTTACCCAGAATCCATTGCAAACCTCAAAATTTGGCTAAAAAAACACATGTTCCTTACATTTCTGTGGCAGAAAGTTCTGGAATCTGAGAGGAGCCACAAATTTCCTTCCACCCAGCATTCCCCCAAGTCTCCTGATAAAAATGATACCTCACTTGTGTGGGTAGGCCTAGCGCCCGCGACAGGAAACGCTCCAAAGCGCAACGTGGACACATCCACATTTTTGGAAGAAAACAGAGGTGTTTTTTGCGAAGTGCCTACCTGTAGATTTTGGCCTCTAGCTCAGCCGGCACCTAGGGAATCCTACCAAACCTGTGCATTTCTGAAAGCTAGAGACCTAGGGGAATCCAAGATGGGGTGACTTGCTGGGCTCGGACCAGGTTCTGTTACCCAGAATCCTTTGCAAACCTCAAAATCTGGCTAAAAAACACATGTTCCTCACATTTCTGTGGCAGAAAGTTCTGGAATCTGAGAGGAGCCACAAATTTCCTTCCACCCAGCGTTCCCCCAAGTCTCCTGATAAAAATGATACCTCACTTGTGTGGGTAGGCCTAGCGCCCGCAACAGGAAACGCCCCAAAGCGCAACGTGGACACATCCAAATTTTGGGAAGAAAACAGAGGTGTTTTTTGCGAAGTGCCTACCTGTAGATTTTGGCCTCTAGCTCAGCCGGCACCTAGGGAAACCTACCAAACCTGTGCATTTCTGAAAGCTAAAGACCTAGGGGAATCCAAGATGGGGTGACTTGCTGGGCTCGGACCAGGTTCTGTTACCCAGAATCCTTTGCAAACCTCAAAATTTGGCTAAAAAAACACATGTTCCTCAAATTTCTGTGGCAGAAATTTCTGGAATCTGAGAGGAGCCACAAATTTCCTTCCACCCAGCGTTCCCCCAAGTCTCCTGATAAAAATGATACCTCACTTGTGTGGGTAGGCATAGCGCCCGCAACAGGAAACGCCCCAAAGCGCAACGTGGACACATCCAAATTTTTGGAAGAAAACAGAGGTGTTTTTTGCGAAGTGCCTACCTGTAGATTTTGGCCTCTAGCTCAGCCGGCAACTAGGGAAACCTACCAAACCTGTGCATTTCTGAAAGCTAAAGACCTAGGGGAATCCAAGATGGGGTGACTTGCTGGGCTCGGACCAGGTTCTGTTACCCAGAATCCTTTGCAAACCTCAAAATTTGGCTAAAAAAACACATGTTCCTTACATTTGTGTGGCAGAAAGTTCTGGAATCTGAGAGGAGCCACAAATTTCCTTCCACCCAGCGTTCCCCCAAGTCTCCTGATAAAACAGATACCTCACTTGTGTGGGTAGGCCTAGCATCCGCAACAGGAAATGCCCCAAAGCGCAACGTGGAAACATCAAATATTTTGAAAGAAAACAGAGGTGTTTTTTGCAAAGTGCCTACCTGTAGATTTTGGCCTCTAGCTCAGCCGGCACCTAGGGAAACCTACCAAACCTGTGCATTTTTGAAAACTAGAGACTTAGGGGAATCCAAGATGGGGTGACTTACGGGGCTCGGACCAGGTTCTGTTACCCAGAATCCATTGCAAACCTCAAAATTTGGCTAAAAAAACACATGTTCCTCACATTTCTGTGGCGGAAAGTTCTGGAATCTGAGAGGAGCCACAAATTTCCTCCCACCCAGCGTTCCCCCAAGTATCCCGATAAAACAGATACCTCACTTGTGTGGGTAGGCCTAGCGCCGCGACAGGAAACGCCCCAAAGCGCAACGTGGACACATCCAAATTTTTGGAAGAAAACAGAGGTGTTTTTTGCGAAGTGCCTACCTGTAGATTTTGGCCTCTAGCTCAGCCGGCACCTAGGGAAACCTACCAAACCTGTGCATTTCTGAAAACTAGAGACCTACGGGAATCCAAGATGGGGTGACTTGCGGGGCTCGGACCAGGTTCTGTTACCCAGAATCCATTGCAAACCTCAAAATTTGGCAAAAAAAACACATGTTCCTCACATTTCTGTGGCAGAAAGTTCTGGAATCTGAGAGGAGCCACAAATTTCCTTCCACACAGCGTTCCCCCAAGTCTCCCGATAAAAATGATACCTCACTTGTGTGGGTAGGCCTAGCGCCCACGACAGGAAACGCCCCAAAGCGCAACGTGGACACATCCACATTTTTGGAAGAAAACTGAGGTGTTTTTTGCGAAGTGCCTACCTGTAGTTTTTGGCCTCTAGCTCAGCCGGCACCTAGGGAAACCTACCAATCCTGTGCATTTCTGAAAACTAGAGACCTAGGGGAATCCAAGATGGGGTGACTTGCGGGGCTCGGACCAGGTTCTGTTACCCAGAATCCTTTGCAAACCTCAAAATTTGGCTAAAAAAACACATGTTCCTCAAATTTCTGTGGCAGAAAGTTCTGGAATCTGAGAGGAGCCACAAATTTTCTTCCACACAGCGTTCCCCCAAGTCTCCCGATAAAAATGATACCTCACTTGTGTGGGTAGGCCTAGCGCCCACAACAGGAAACGGCCCAAAGCGCAACGTGGACACATCCACATTTTTGGAAGAAAACTGAGGTGTTTTTTGCGAAGTGCCTACCTGTAGATTTTGGCCTCTAGCTCAGCCGGCACCTAGGGAAACCTACCAAACCTGTGCATTTCTGAAAACTAGAGTCCTAGGGGAATCCAAGATGGGGTGACTTGCGGGGCTCGGACCAGGTTCTGTTACCCAGAATCCATTGCAAACCTCAAAATTTGGCTAAAAAAACACATGTTCCTTACATTTCTGTGGCAGAAAGTTCTGGAATCTGAGAGGAGCCACAAATTTCCTTCCACCCAGCATTCCCCCAAGTCTCCTGATAAAAATGATACCTCACTTGTGTGGGTAGGCCTAGCGCCCGCGACAGGAAACGCTCCAAAGCGCAACGTGGACACATCCACATTTTTGGAAGAAAACAGAGGTGTTTTTTGCGAAGTGCCTACCTGTAGATTTTGGCCTCTAGCTCAGCCGGCACCTAGGGAATCCTACCAAACCTGTGCATTTCTGAAAGCTAGAGACCTAGGGGAATCCAAGATGGGGTGACTTGCTGGGCTCGGACCAGGTTCTGTTACCCAGAATCCTTTGCAAACCTCAAAATCTGGCTAAAAAAACACACGTTCCTCTCATTTCTGTGGCAGAAAGTTCTGGAATCTGAGAGGAGCCACAAATTTCCTTCCACCCAGCGTTCCCCCAAGTCTCCTGATAAAAATGATACCTCACTTGTGTGGGTAGGCCTAGCGCCCGCAACAGGAAACGCCCCAAAGCGCAACGTGGACACATCCAAATTTTTGGAAGAAAACAGAGGTGTTTTTTGCGAAGTGCCTACCTGTAGATTTTGGCCTCTAGCTCAGCCGGCACCTAGGGAAACCTACCAAACCTGTGCATTTCTGAAAGCTAAAGACCTAGGGGAATCCAAGATGGGGTGACTTGCTGGGCTCGGACCAGGTTCTGTTACCCAGAATCCTTTGCAAACCTCAAAATTTGGCTAAAAAAACACATGTTCCTCACATTTGTGTGGCAGAAAGTTCTGGAATCTGAGAGGAGCCACAAATTTCCTTCCACCCAGCGTTCCCCCAAGTCTCTTGATAAAACAGATACCTCACTTGTGTGGGTAGGCCTAGCATCCGCGACAGGAAATGCCCCAAAGCGCAACGTGGAAAAATCAAATATTTTGAAAGAAAACAGAGGTGTTTTTTGCAAAGTGCCTACCTGTAGATTTTGGCCTCTAGCTCAGCCGGCACCTAGGGAAACCTACCAAACCTCTGCATTTTTGAAAACTAGAGACCTAGGGGAATCCAAGATGGGGTGACTTACGGGGCTCGGACCAGGTTCTGTTACCCAGAATCCATTGCAAACCTCAAAATTTGGCTAAAAAAACACATGTTCCTCACATTTCTGTAGCGGAAAGTTCTGGAATCTGAGAGGAGCCACAAATTTCCTCCCACTCAGCGTTCCCCCAAGTCTCCCGATAAAACAGATACCTCACTTGTGTGGGTAGGCCTAGCGCCCGCGACAGGAAACGCCCCAAAGCGCAACGTGGACACATCCAAATTTTTGGAAGAAAACAGAGGTGTTTTTTGCGAAGTGCCTACCTGTAGATTTTGGCCTCTAGCTCAGCCGGCACCTAGGGAAACCTACCAAACCTGTGCATTTCTGAAAACTAGAGACCTACGGGAATCCAAGATGGGGTGACTTGCGGGGCTCGGACCAGGTTCTGTTACCCAGAATCCATTGCAAACCTCAAAATTTGGCTAAAAAATCACATGTTCCTCACATTTCTGTGGCAGAAAGTTCTGGAATCTGAGAGGAGCCACAAATTTCCTTCCACCCAGCGTTCCCCCAAGTCTCCTGATAAAAATGATACCTCACTTGTGTGGGTAGGCCTAGCGCCCGCGACAGGAAACGCTCCAAAGTGCAACGTGGACACATCCACATTTTTGGAAGAAAACAGAGGTGTTTTTTGCGAAGTGCCTACCTGTAGATTTTAGCCTCTAGCTCAGCCGGCACCTAGGGAAACCTACCAAACCTGTGCATTTCTGAAAAGAAGAAGCCTAGGGGAATCCAAGATGGGGTGACTTGCTGGGCTCGGACCAGGTTCTGTTACCCAGAATCCTTTGCAAACCTCAAAATTTGGCTACAAAAACACATGTTCCTCACATTTCTGTGGCAGAAAGTTCTGGAATCTGAGAGGAGCCACAAATTTCCTTCCACCCATCGTTTCCCCAAGTCTCCCGATAAAAATGATACCTCACTTGTGTGGGGAGGCCTAGCGCCCGTGACAGGAAACGCCCCAAAGCGCAATGTGGACACATCCAAATTTTTGGAAGAAAACAGAGGTGTTTTTTGCGAAGTGCCTACCTGTAGATTTTGGCCTCTAGCTCAGCCGGCACCTAGGGAAACCTACCAAACCTTTGCATTTCTGAAAACTAGAGACCTAGGGGAATCCAAGATGGGGTGACTTGCGGGGCTCGGACAGGTTCTGTTACCCAGAATCCATTGCAAACCTCAAAATTTGGCTAAAAAAACACATGTTCCTCACATTTCTGTGGCAGAAAGTTCTGGAATCCTAGAGGAGTCACAAATTTCCTTCCACCCAGTGTTCCCCCAAGTCTCCCGATAAAAATGATACCTCACTTGTGTGGGTAGGCCTAGCGCCCGCGACAGAAAAAGCTCCAAAGCGCAACGTGGACACATCCAAATTTTTGGAAGAAAACAGAGGTGTTTTTTGGGAAGTGCCTACCTGTAGATTTTGGCCTCTAGCTCAGCCGGCACCTAGGGAAACCTACCAAACCTGTGCATTTCTGAAAACTAGAGACCTAGGGGAATCCAAAATGGGGTGACTTGCGGGGCTCGGACCAGGTTCTGTTACCCAGAATCCTTTGCAAACCTCAAAATTTGGCTAAAAAAACACATGTTCCTCACATTTGTGTGGCAGAAAGTTCTGGAATCAGAGAGGACCCACAAATTTCCTTCCACCCAGTGTTCCCCCAAGTCTCCCGGTAAAACAGATACCTCACTTGTGTGGGTAGGCCTAGCGCCCGCGACAGGAAACGCCCCAAAGCGCAACGTGGACGCATCCAAATTTTTGGAAGAAAACAGAGGTGTTTTTTGCGAAGTGCCTACCTGTAGATTTTGGCCTCTAGCTCAGCTGGCACCTAGGGAAACCTACCAAACCTATGCATTTCTGAAAACTAGAGACCTAGGGGAATCCAAGATGGGGTGACTTGCGGGGCTCGGATCACGTTCTGTTACCCAGAATCCATTGCAAACCTCAAAATTTGGCTAAAAAAACACATGTTCCTCAAATTTCTGTGGCAGAAAGTTCTGGAATCTGAGAGGAGCCACAAATTTCCTTCCACCCATCGTTTCCCCAAGTCTCCCGATAAAAATGATACCTCACTTGTGTGGGTAGGCCTAGCGCCCGTGACAGGAAACGCCCCAAAGCGCAATTTGGACACATCCACATTTTTGGAAGAAAACAGAGGTGTTTTTTGCGAAGTGCCTACCTGTAGATTTTGGCCTCTAGCTCAGCCGGCACCTAGGGAAACCTACCAAACCTGTGCATTTCTGAAAACTATAGACGTAGGGGAATCCAAGATGGGGTGACTTGCGGGGCTCGGACCAGGTTCTGTTACCCAGAATCCTTTGCAAACCTCAAAATTTGGCTAAAAAAACACATGTTCCTCACATTTGTGTGGCAGAAAGTTCTGGAATCAGAGAGGACCCACAAATTTCCTTCCACCCAGCGTTCCCCCAAGTCTCCCGATAAAACAGATACCTCACTTGTGTGGGTAGGCCTAGGGCCCGCGACAGGAAACGCCCCAAAGCGCAACGTGGACACATCCACATTTTTGGAAGAAAACAGAGGTGTTTTTTGCGAAGTGCCTACCTGTAGATTTTGGCCTCTAGCTCAGCCGGCACCTAGGGAAACCTACCAAACCTGTGCATTTTCTGAAAACTAGAGACCTAGGGGAATCCAAGATGGGGTGACTTGCGGGGCTCGGATCAGGTTCTGTTACCCAGAATCCATTGCAAACCTCAAAATTTGGCTAAAAAAACACATGTTCCTCAAATTTCTGTGGCAGAAAGTTCTGGAATCTGCGAGGAGCCACAAATTTCCTTCCACACAGCGTTCCCCCAAGTCTCCCGATAAAAATGATACCTCACTTGTGGGGGTAGGCCTAGCGCCCACGACAGGAAACGCCCCAAGGCGCAACGTGGACACATCCACATTTTTGGAAGAAAACAGTGGTGTTTTTTGCGAAGTGCCTACCTGTAGATTTTGGCCTCTAGCTCAGCCGGCACCTAGGGAAACCTACCAAACCTGTGCATTTCTGAAAACTAGAGACCTACGGGAATCCAAGATGGGGTGACTTGCGGGGCTCGGACCAGGTTCTGTTACCCAGAATCCATTGCAAACCTCAAAATTTGGCTAAAAAATCACATGTTCCTCACATTTCTGTGGCAGAAAGTTCTGGAATCTGAGAGGAGCCACAAATTTCCTTCCACCCAGCGTTCCCCCAAGTCTCCTGATAAAAATGATACCTCACTTGTGTGGGTAGGCCTAGCGCCCGCGACAGGAAACGCTCCAAAGTGCAACGTGGACACATCCAAATTTTTGGAAGAAAACAGAGGTGTTTTTTGCGAAGTGCCTACCTGTAGAGTTTAGCCTCTAGCTCAGCCGGCACCTAGGGAAACCTACCAAACCTGTGCATTTCTGAAAGCTAGAGACCTAGGGGAATCCAAGATGGGGTGACTTGCTGGGCTCGGACCAGGTTCTGTTACCCAGAATCCTTTGCAAACCTCAAAATTTGGCTACAAAAACACATGTTCCTCACATTTCTGTGGCAGAAAGTTCTGGAATCTGAGAGGAGCCACAAATTTCCTTCCACCCATCGTTTCCCCAAGTCTCCCGATAAAAATGATACCTCACTTGTGTGGGGAGGCCTAGCGTCCGTGACAGGAAACGCCCCAAAGCGCAATGTGGACACATCCAAATTTTTGGAAGAAAACAGAGGTGTTTTTTGCGAAGTGCCTACCTGTAGATTTTGGCCTCTAGCTCAGCCGGCACCTAGGGAAACCTACCAAACCTTTGCATTTCTGAAAACTAGAGACCTAGGGGAATCCAAGATGGGGTGACTTGCGGGGCTCGGACCAGGTTCTGTTACCCAGAATCCTTTGCAAACCTCAAAATTTGGCTAAAAAAACACATGTTCCTCACATTTGTGTGGCAGAAAGTTCTGGAATCAGAGAGGACCCACAAATTTCCTTCCACCCAGTGTTCCCCCAAGTCTCCCGATAAAACAGATACCTCACTTGTGTGGGTAGGCCTAGCGCCCGCGACAGGAAACGCCCCAAAGCGCAACGTGGACGCATCCAAATTTTTGGAAGAAAACAGAGGTGTTTTTTGCGAAGTGCCTACCTGTAGATTTTGGCCTCTAGCTCAGCTGGCACCTAGGGAAACCTACCAAACCTGTGCATTTCTGAAAACTAGAGACCTAGGGGAATCCAAGATGGGGTGACTTGCGGGGCTCGGATCACGTTCTGTTACCCAGAATCCATTGCAAACCTCAAAATTTGGCTAAAAAAACACATGTTCCTCAAATTTCTGTGGCAGAAAGTTCTGGAATCTGAGAGGAGCCACAAATTTCCTTCCACCCATCGTTTCCCCAAGTCTCCCGATAAAAATGATACCTCACTTGTGTGGGTAGGCCTAGCGCCCGTGACAGGAAACGCCCCAAAGCGCAATTTGGACACATCCACATTTTTGGAAGAAAACAGAGGTGTTTTTTGCGAAGTGCCTACCTGTAGATTTTGGCCTCTAGCTCAGCCGGCACCTAGGGAAACCTACCAAACCTGTGCATTTCTGAAAACTAGAGACGTAGGGGAATCCAAGATGGGGTGACTTGCGGGGCTCGGACCAGGTTCTGTTACCCAGAATCCTTTGCAAACCTCAAAATTTGGCTAAAAAAACACATGTTCCTCACATTTGTGTGGCAGAAAGTTCTGGAATCAGAGAGGACCCACAAATTTCCTTCCACCCAGCGTTCCCCCAAGTCTCCCGATAAAACAGATACCTCACTTGTGTGGGTAGGCCTAAGGCCCGCGACAGGAAACGCCCCAAAGCGCAACGTGGACACATCCAAATTTTTGGAAGAAAACAGAGGTGTTTTTTGCGAAGTGCCTACCTGTAGATTTTGGCCTCTAGCTCAGCCGGCACCTAGGGAAACCTACCAAACCTGTGCATTTTCTGAAAACTAGAGACCTAGGGGAATCCAAGATGGGGTGACTTGCGGGGCTCGGATCAGGTTCTGTTACCCAGAATCCATTGCAAACCTCAAAATTTGGCTAAAAAAACACATGTTCCTCAAATTTCTGTGGCAGAAAGTTCTGGAATCTGCGAGGAGCCACAAATTTCCTTCCACACAGCGTTCCCCCAAGTCTCCCGATAAAAATGATACCTCACTTGTGGGGGTAGGCCTAGCGCCCACGACAGGAAACGCCCCAAGGCGCAACGTGGATACATCCACATTTTTGGAAGAAAACAGTGGTGTTTTTTGCGAAGTGCCTACCTGTAGATTTTGGCCTCTAGCTCAGCCGGCACCTAGGGAAACCTACCAAACCTGTGCATTTCTGAAAACTAGAGACCTAGGGGAATCCAAGATGGGGTGACTTGCGGGGCTCGGACCAGGTTCTGTTACCCAGAATCCATTGCAAACCTCAAAATCTGGCTAAAAAAACACATGTTCCTCACATTTCTGTGGCAGAAAGTTCTGGAATCTGAGAGGAGCCACAAATTTCCTTCCACCCACCGTTTCCCCAAGTCGCCAGATAAAAATGATACCTCACTTGTGTGGGTAGGCCTAGCGCCCGCGACAGGAAACGCCCCAAAGCGCAACGTGGACACATCCACATTTTTGGAAGAAAACAGAGGTGTTTTTTGCGAAGTGCCTACCTGTAAATTTTGGCCTCTAGCTCAGCCGGCACCTAGGGAAACCTACCAAACCTGTGCATTTCTGAAAACTAGAGACCTAGGGGAATCCAAGATGGGGTGACTTGCGGGGCTCGGATCAGGTTCTGTTACCCAGAATCCATTGCAAACCTCAAAATTTGGCAAAAAAAACACATGTTCCTCAAATTTCTGTGGCAGAAAGTTCTGGAATCTGAGAGGAGCCACAAATTTCCTTCCACACAGCGTTCCCCCAAGTCTCCCGATAAAAATGATACCTCATTTGTGTGGGTAGGCCTAGCGCCCACGACAGGAAACGCCCCAAAGCGCAACGTGGACACCTCCACATTTTTGGAAGAAAACGGAGGTGTTTTTTTGCGAAGTGCCTACCTGTAGATTTTGGCCTCTAGCTCAGCCGGCACCTAGGGAAACCTACCAAACCTGTGCATTTCTGAAAACTAGAGTCCTAGGGGAATCCAAGATGGGGTGACTTGCGGGGCTCGGACCAGGTTCTGTTACCCAGAATCCATTGCAAACCTCAAAATTTGGCTAAAAAAACACATGTTCCTTACATTTCTGTGGCAGAAAGTTCTGGAATCTGAGAGGAGCCACAAATTTCCTTCCACCCAGCATTCCCCCAAGTCTCCTGATAAAAATGATACCTCACTTGTGTGGGTAGGCCTAGCGCCCACGACAGGAAACGCTCCAAAGCGCAACGTGGACACATCCACATTTTTGGAAGAAAACAGAGGTGTTTTTTGCGAAGTGCCTACCTGTAGATTTTGGCCTCTAGCTCAGCCGGCACCTAGGGAAACCTACCAAACCTGTGCATTTCTGAAAGCTAAAGACCTAGGGGAATCCAAGATGGGGTGACTTGCTGGGATCGGACCAGGTTCTGTTACCCAGAATCCTTTGCAAACCTCAAAATTTGGCTAAAAAACACATGTTCCTCACATTTCTGTGGCAGAAAGTTCTGGAATCTGAGAGGAGCCACAAATTTCCTTCCACCCAGCGTTCCCCCAAGTCTCCTGATAAAAATGATACCTCACTTGTGTGGGTAGGCCTAGCGCCCGCAACAGGAAACGCCCCAAAGCGCAACGTGGACACATCCAAATTTTTGGAAGAAAACAGAGGTGTTTTTTGCGAAGTGCCTACCTGTAGATTTTGGCTTCTAGCTCAGCCGGCACCTAGGGAAACCTACCAAACCTGTGCATTTCTGAAAGCTAAAGACCTAGGGGAATCGAAGATGGGGTGACTTGCTGGGCTCGGACCAGGTTCTGTTACCCAGAATCCTTTGCAAACCTCAAAATTTGGCTAAAAAAACACATGGTCCTCACATTTCTGTGGCAGAAAGTTCTGGAATCTGAGAGGAGCCACAAATTTCCTTCCACCCAGCGTTCCCCCAAGTCTCCCGATAAAAATGATACCTCACTTGTGTGGGTAGGCCTAGCGCCCGCGACAGGAAACGCTCAAAGCGCAACGTGGACACATCCAAATTTTTGGAAGAAAACAGGTGTTTTTTGCAAAGTGCCTACCTGTAGATTTTGGCCTCTAGCTCAGCCGGCACCTAGGGAAACCTACCAAACCTGTGCATTTCTGAAAACTAGAGACCGAGGGGAATCCAAGATGGGGTGACTTGCGGGGCTCGGATCAGGTTCTGTTACCCAGAATCCATTGCAAACCTCAAAATTTTGCTAAAAAAACACATGTTCCTCAAATTTCTGTGGCAGAAAGTTCTGGAATCTGAGAGGAGCCACAAATTTCCTTCCACACAGCGTTCCCCCAAGTCTCCCGATAAAAATGATACCTCACTTGTGTGGGTAGGCCTAGCGGCCGCGACAGGAAACACTCCAAAGCGCAACGTGGACACATCCAAACTTTTGGAAGAAAACAGAGGTGTTTTTTGCGAAGTGCCTACCTGTAGATTTTGGCCTCTAGCTCAGCCAGCACCTAGGGAAACCTACCAAACCTGTGCATTTCTGAAAGCTAGAGACCCTAGGGAATCCAAGATGCGGTGACTTGCTGGGCTCGGACCAGGTTCTGTTACCCAGAATCCTTTGCAAACATCAAAATTTGGCTACAAAAACACATGTTCCTCACATTTCTGTGGCAGAAAGTTCTGGAATCTGAGAGGAGCCACAAGTTTCCTTCCACCCATTGTTTCCCCAAGTCTCCCGATAAAAATTATACCTCACTTGTGTGGGTAGGCCTAGCGCCCGCGACAGGAAATGCCCCAAAGCGCAACGTGGACACATCCAAATTTTTGGAAGAAAACAGAGGTGTTTTTTGCGAAGTGCCTACCTGTAGATTTTGGCCTCTAGCTCAGCCGGCACCTGGGGAAACCTACCAAACCTGTGCATTTCTGAAAACTAGAGATGTAGGGGAATCCAAGATGGGGTGACTTGCGGGGCTCGGACCAGTTTCTGTTACCCAGAATCCTTTGCAAACCTCAAAATTTGGCTAAAAAAACACATGTTCCTCACATTTCTGTGGCAGAAAGTTCTGGAATCTGAGAGGAGTCACAAATTTCCTTCCACCCAACGTTCCCCCAAGTCTCCCGATAAAAATGATACCTCACTTGTGTGGGTAGGCCTAGCGCCCGCGACAGGAAACGTCCCAAAGCGCAACGTGGACACATCCAAATTTTTGGAAGAAAACAGAGGTGTTTTTTGCGAAGTGCCTACCTGTAGATTTTGGCCTCCAGCTCAGCCGGCACCTAGGGAAACCTACCAAACCTGTGCATTTCTAAAAACTAGAGACCTAGGGGAATGCAAGATGGGGTGACTTGCGGGGCTCGGACCAGGTTCTGTTACCCAGAATCCTTTGCAAACCTCAAAATTTGGCTAAAAAAACACATGTTCCTCACATTTGTGTGGCAGAAAGTTCTGGAATCTGAGAGGAGCCACAAATTTCCTCCCACCCAGCGTTCCCCCAAGTCTCCCGATAAAACAGATACCTCACTTGTGTGGGTAGGCCTAGCGCCCGCGACAGGAAACGCCCCAAAGCGCAACGTGGACACATCCAAATTTTTGGAAGAAAACAGAGGTGTTTTTTGCGAAGTGCCTACCTGTAGATTTTGGCCTCTAGCTCAGCCGGCACCTAGTGAAACCTACCAAACCTGTGCATTTCTGAAAACTAGAGACCTAGGGGAATCCAAGATGGGTTGACTTGCGGGGCTCGGACCAGGTTCTGTTACCCAGAATCCATTGCAAACCTCAAAATTTGGCTAAAAAAACACATGTTCCTCAAATTTCTGTGGCAGAAAGTTCTGGAATCTGAGAGGAGTCACAAATTTCCTTCCACCCAGCGTTCCCCCAAGTCTCCCGATAAAAATGATACCTCACTTGTGTGGGTAGGCCTAGCGCCCGCGACAGGAAACGCTCCAAAGCACAACGTGGACACATCCAAATTTTTGGAAGAAAACAGAGGTGTTTTTTGCGAAGTGCCTACCTGTAGATTTTGGCCTCTAGCTCAGCCGGCACCTGGGGAAACCTACCAAACCTGTGCATTTCTGAAAGCTAGAGACCTAGGGGAATCCAAGATGGGGTGACTTGCTGGGCTCGGACCAGGTTCTGTTACCCAGAATCCTTTGCAAACCTGAAAACTTCGCTAAAAAAAACACATGTTCCTCACATTTCTGTGGCAGAAAGTTCTGGAATCTGAGAGGAGCCACAAATTTCCTTCCACCCAGCGTTCCCCCAAGTCTCCCGATAAAAATGATACCTCACTTGTGTGGGTAGGCCTAGCGCCCGCGACAGGAAACGCCCCAAAGCGCAACGTGGACACACCCAAATTTTTGGAAGAAAACAGAGGTGTTTTTTGCGAAGTGCCTACCTGTAGATTTTGGCCTCTAGCTCCGCCGGCACCTAGGGAAACCTACCAAACCTGTGCATTTCTGAAAACTAGAGACCTACGGGAATCCAAGATGGGGTGACTTGCGGGGCTCGGACCAGGGTCTGTTACCCAGAATCCATTGCAAACCTCAAAATTTGGCTAAAAAAACACATGTTCCTCACATTTCTGTGGCAGAAAGTTCTGGAATCTGAGAGGAGCCACAAATTTCCTTCCACCCAGCGTTCCCCCAAGTCTCCTGATAAAAATGATACCTCACTTGTGTGGGTAGGCCTAGCGCCCGCGACAGGAAACGCTCCAAAGTGCAACGTGGACACATCCAAATTTTTGGAAGAAAACAGAGGTGTTTTTTGCGAAGTGCCTACCTGTAGATTTTAGCCTCTAGCTCAGCCAGCACCTAGGGAAACCTACCAAACCTGTGCATTTCTGAAAGCTAGAGACCTAGGGGAATCCAAGATGGGGTGACTTGCTGGGCTCGGACAAGGTTCTGTTACCCAGAATCCTTTGCAAACCTCAAAATTTGGCTACAAAAACACATGTTCCTCACATTTCTGTGGCAGAAAGTTCTGGTATCTGAGAGGAGCCACAAATTTCCTTCCACCCATCGTTTCCCCAAGTCTCCCGATAAAAATGATACCTCACTTGTGTGGGGAGGCCTAGCGCCCGTGACAGGAAACGCCCCAAAGCGCAATGTGGACACATCCAAATTTTTGGAAGAAAACAGAGGTGTTTTTTGCAAAGTGCCTACCTGTAGATTTTGGCCTCTAGCTCAGCCGGCACCTAGGGAAACCTACCAAACCTGTGCATTTCTGAAAACTAGAGACCTAGGGGAATCCAAGATGGGGTGACTTGCGGGGCTCGGACCAGGTTCTGTTACCCAGAATCCATTGCAAACCTCAAAATTTGGCTAAAAAAACACATGTTCCTCACATTTCTGTGGCAGAAAGTTCTGGAATCTGAGAGGAGTCACAAATTTCCTTCCACCAAGCGTTCCCCCAAGTCTCCTGATAAAAATGATACCTCACTTGTGTGGGTAGGCCTAGCGCCCGCGACAGAAAAAGCTCCAAAGCGCAACGTGGACACATCCAAATTTTTGGAAGAAAACAGAGGTGTTTTTTGCGAAGTGCCTACCTGTAGATTTTGGCCTCTAGCTCAGCCGGCACCTAGGGAAACCTACCAAACCTGTGCATTTCTAAAAACTAGAGACCTAGGGGAATCCAAGATGGGGTGACTTGCGGGGCTCGGACCAGGTTCTGTTACCCAGAATCCTTTGCAAACCTCAAAATTTGGCTAAAAAAACACATGTTCCTCACATTTGTGTGGCAGAAAGTTCTGGAATCTGAGAGGAGCCACAAATTTCCTCCCACCCAGCGTTCCCCCAAGTCTCCCGATAAAACAGATACCTCACTTGTGTGGGTAGGCCTAGCGCCCGCGACAGGAAAAGCTCCAAAGCGCAACGTGGACACATCCAAATTTTTGGAAGAAAACAGAGGTGTTTTTTGCGAAGTGCCTACCTGTAGATTTTGGCCTCTAGCTCAGCCGGCACCTAGGGAAACCTACCAAACCTGTGCATTTCTGAAAACTAGAGACCTAGGGGAATCCAAAATGGGGTGACTTGCGGGGCTCGGACCAGGTTCTGTTACCCAGAATCCTTTGCAAACCTCAAAATTTGGCTAAAAAAACACATGTTCCTCACATTTGTGTGGCAGAAAGTTCTGGAATCAGAGAGGACCCACAAATTTCCTTCCACCCAGTGTTCCCCCAAGTCTCCCGATAAAACAGATACCTCACTTGTGTGGGTAGGCCTAGCGCCCGCGACAGGAAACGCCCCAAAGCGCAACGTGGACGCATCCAAATTTTTGGAAGAAAACAGAGGTGTTTTTTGCGAAGTGCCTACCTGTAGATTTTGGCCTCTAGCTCAGCCGGCACCTAGGGAAACCTACCAAACCTGTGCATTTCTGAAAACTAGAGACCTAGGGGAATCCAAGATGGGGTGACTTGCGGGGCTCGGATCAGGTTCTGTTACCCAGAATCCATTGCAAACCTCAAAATTTGGCTAAAAAAACACATGTTCCTCAAATTTCTGTGGCAGAAAGTTCTGGAATCTGAGAGGAGCCACAAATTTCCTTCCACCCATTGTTTCCCCAAGTCTCCCGATAAAAATGATACCTCACTTGTGTGGGTAGGCCTAGCGCCCGTGACAGGAAACGCCCCAAAGCGCAATTTGGACACATCCACATTTTTGGAAGAAAACAGAGGTGTTTTTTGCGAAGTGCCTACCTGTAGATTTTGGCCTCTAGCTCAGCCGGCACCTAGGGAAACCTACCAAACCTGTGCATTTCTGAAAACTAGAGACGTAGGGGAATCCAAGATGGGGTGACTTGCGGGGCTCGGACCAGGTTCTGTTACCCAGAATCCTTTGCAAACCTCAAAATTTGGCTAAAAAAACACATGTTCCTCACATTTCTGTGGCAGAAAGTTCTGGAATCTGAGAGGAGCCACAAATTTCCTTCCACCCACCGTTTCCCCAAGTCTCCAGATAAAAATGATACCTCACTTGTGTGGGTAGGCCTAGCGCCCGCGACAGGAAACGCCCCAAAGGGCAACGTGGACACATCCACATTTTTGGAAGAAAACAGAGGTGTTTTTTGCGAAGTGCCTACCTGTAGATTTTGGCCTCTAGCTCAGCCGGCACCTAGGGAAACCTACCAAACCTGTGCATTTCTGAAAACTAGAGACCTAGGGGAATCCAATGTGGGGTGACTTGCGGGGCTCGGATCAGGTTCTGTTACCCAGAATCCATTGCAAACCTCAAAATTTGGCTAAAAAAACACATGTTCCTCAAATTTCTGTGGCAGAAAGTTCTGGAATCTGAGAGGAGCCACAAATTTCCTTCCACACAGCGTTCCCCCAAGTCTCCCGATAAAAATTATACCTCACTTGTGTGGGTAGGCCTAGCGCCCACGACAGGAAACGCCCCAAAGCGCAACGTGGACACATCCACATTTTTGGAAGAAAACGGAGGTGTTTTTTGCGAAGTGCCTACCTGTAGATTTTGGCCTCTAGCTCAGCCGGCACCTAGGGAAACCTACCAAACCTGTGCATTTCTGAAAACTAGAGTCCTAGGGGAATCCAAGATGGGGTGACTTGCGGGGCTCGGACCAGGTTCTGTTACCCAGAATCCATTGCAAACCTCAAAATTTGGCTAAAAAAACACATGTTCCTTACATTTCTGTGGCAGAAAGTTCTGGAATCTGAGAGGAGCCACAAATTTCTTTCCACCCAGCATTCCCCCAAGTCTCCTGATAAAAATGATACCTCACTTGTGTGGGTAGGCCTAGCGCCCGCGACAGGAAACGCTCCAAAGCGCAACGTGGACACATCCACTTTTTTGGAAGAAAACAGAGGTGTTTTTTGCGAAGTGCCTACCTGTAGATTTTGGCCTCTAGCTCAGCCGGCACCTAAGGAAACCTACCAAACCTGTGCATTTCTGAAAGCTAAAGACCTAGGGGAATCCAAGATGGGGTGACTTGCTGGGATCGGACCAGGTTCTGTTACCCAGAATCCTTTGCAAACTTCAAAATTTGGCTAAAAAACACATGTTCCTCACATTTGTGTGGCAGAAAGTTCTGGAATCTGAGAGGAGCCACAAATTTCCTTCCACCCAGCGTTCCCCCAAGTCTCCTGATAAAAATGATACCTCACTTGTGTGGGTAGGCCTAGCGCCCACGACAGGAAACGCCCCAAAGCGCAACGTGGACACATCCACATTTTTGGAAGAAAACGGAGGTGTTTTTTGCGAAGTGCCTACCTGTAGATTTTGGCCTCTAGCTCAGCCGGCACCTAGGGAAACCTACCAAACCTGTGCATTTCTGAAAACTAGAGTCCTAGGGGAATCCAAGATGGGGTGACTTGCGGGGCTCGGACCAGGTTCTGTTACCCAGAATCCATTGCAAACCTCAAAATTTGGCTAAAAAAACACATGTTCCTTACATTTCTGTGGCAGAAAGTTCTGGAATCTGAGAGGAGCCACAAATTTCTTTCCACCCAGCATTCCCCCAAGTCTCCTGATAAAAATGATACCTCACTTGTGTGGGTAGGCCTAGCGCCCGCGACAGGAAACGCTCCAAAGCGCAACGTGGACACATCCACTTTTTTGGAAGAAAACAGAGGTGTTTTTTGCGAAGTGCCTACCTGTAGATTTTGGCCTCTAGCTCAGCCGGCACCTAAGGAAACCTACCAAACCTGTGCATTTCTGAAAGCTAAAGACCTAGGGGAATCCAAGATGGGGTGACTTGCTGGGATCGGACCAGGTTCTGTTACCCAGAATCCTTTGCAAACTTCAAAATTTGGCTAAAAAACACATGTTCCTCACATTTGTGTGGCAGAAAGTTCTGGAATCTGAGAGGAGCCACAAATTTCCTTCCACCCAGCGTTCCCCCAAGTCTCCTGATAAAAATGATACCTCACTTGTGTGGGTAGGCCTAGCGCCCGCAACAGGAAACGCCCCAAAGCGCAACGTGGACACATCCAAATTTTTGGAAGAAAACAGAGGTGTTTTTTGCGAAGTGCCTACCTGTAGATTTTGGCCTCTAGCTCAGCCGGCACCTAGGGAAACCTACCAAACCTGTGCATTTCTGAAAGCTAAAGACCTAGGGGAATCCAAGATGGGGTGACTTGCTGGGCTCGGACCAGGTTCTGTTACCCAGAATCCTTTGCAAACCTCAAAATTTGGCTAAAAAAACACATGTTCCTCAGATTTGTGTGGCAGAAAGTTCTGGAATCTGAGAGGAGCCACAAATTTCCTTCCACCCAGCGTTCCCCCAAGTCTCCCGATAAAAATTATACCTCACTTGTGTGGGTAGGCCTAGCGCCCGCGACAGGAAACGCTCAAAGCGCAACGTGGACACATCCAAATTTTTGGAAGAAAACAGAGGTGTTTTTTGCAAAGTGCCTACCTGTAGATTTTGGCCTCTAGCTCAGCCGGCACCTAGGGAAACCTACCAAACCTGTGCATTTCTGAAAACTAGAGACCTAGGGGAATCCAAGATGGGGTGACTTGCGGGGCTCGGACCAGGTTCTGTTACCCAGAATCCTTTGCAAACCTCAAAATTTGGCTAAAAAAACACATGTTCCTCACATTTCTGTGGCAGAAAGTTCTGGAATCTGAGAGGAGCCACAAATTTCCTTCCACCCACTGTTTCCCTAAGTCTCCCGATACAAATGATACCACACTTGTGTGGGTAGGCCTAGCGCCCGCGACAGGAAACGCCCCAAAGCGCAACGTGGACACATCCAAATTTTTGGAAGAAAACAGGTGTTTTTTGCGAAGTGCCTACCTGTAGATTTTGGCCTCTAGCTCAGCCGGCACCTAGGGAAACCTACCAAACCTGTGCATTTCTGAAAACTAGAGACCGAGGGGAATCCAAGATGGGGTGACTTGCGGGGCTCGGATCAGGTTCTGTTACCCAGAATCCATTGCAAACCTCAAAATTTGGCTAAAAAAAACACATGTTCCTCAAATTTCTGTGGCAGAAAGTTCTGGAATCTGAGAGGAGCCACAAATTTCCTTCCACACAGCGTTCCCCCAAGTCTCCCGATAAAAATGATACCTCACTTGTGTGGGTAGGCCTAGCGGCCGCGACAGGAAACGCTCCAAAGCGAAACGTGGACACATCCAAACTTTTGGAAGAAAACAGAGGTGTTTTTTGCGAAGTGCCTACCTGTAGATTTTGGCCTCTAGCTCAGCCGGCACCTAGGGAAACCTACCAAACCTGTGCATTTCTGAAAGCTAGAGACCCTAGGGAATCCAAGATTTGGTGACTTGCTGGGCTCGGACCAGGTTCTGTTACCCAGAATCCTTTGCAAACCTCAAAATTTGGCTAAAAAAACACATGTTCCTCACATTTCTGTGGCAGAAAGTTCTGGAATCTGAGAGGAGTCACAAATTTCCTTCCACCCAGCGTTCCCCCAAGTCTCCCGATAAAAATGATACCTCACTTGTGTGGGTAGGCCTAGCGCCCGCGACAGGAAACGACCCAAAGCGCAACGTGGACTCATCCAAATTTTTGGAAGAAAACAGAGGTGTTTTTTGCGAAGTGCCTACCTGTAGATTTTGGCCTCTAGCTCAGCCGGCACCTAGGGAAACCTACCAAATCTGTGCATTTCTAAAAACTAGAGACCCAGGGGAATCCAAGATGGGGTGACTTGCGGGGCTCGGACCAGGTTCTGTTACCCAGAATCCTTTGCAAACCTCAAAATTTGGCTAAAAAAACACATGTTCCTCACATTTGTGTGGCAGAAAGTTCTGGAATCTGAGAGGAGCCACAAATTTCCTCCCACCCAGCGTTCCCCCAAGTCTCCCGATAAAACAGATACCTCACTTGTGTGGGTAGGCCTAGCGCCCGCGACAGGAAACGCCCCAAAGCGCAACGTGGACACATCCAAATTTTTGGAAGAAAACAGAGGTGTTTTTTGCGAAGTGCCTACCTGTAGATTTTGGCCTCTAGCTCAGCCGGCACCTAGGGAAACCTACCAAACCTGTGCATTTCTGAAAACTAGAGACCTTGGGGAATCCAAGATGGGGTGACTTGCGGGGCTCGGATCAGATTCTGTTACCCAGAATCCATTACAAACCTCAAAATTTGGCTAAAAAAACACATGTTCCTCAAATTTCTGTGGCAGAAAGTTCTGGAATCTGAGAGGAGCCACAAATTTCCTTCCACACAGCGTTCCCCCAAGTCTCCCGATAAAAATGATACCTCACTTGTGTGGGTAGGCCTAGCGCCCGCGACTGGAAACGCTCCAAAGCACAACGTGGACACATCCAAATTTTTGGAAGAAAACAGAGGTGTTTTTTGCGAAGTGCCTACCTGTAGATTTTGGCCTCTAGCTCAGCCGGCACCTGGGGAAACCTACCAAACCTGTGCATTTCTGAAAGCTAGAGACCTAGGGGAATCCAAGATGGGGTGACTTGCTGGGCTCGGACCAGGTTCTGTTACCCAGAATCCTTTGCAAACCTCAAAATTTGGCTAAAAAAAACACATGTTCCTCACATTTCTGTGGCAGAAAGTTCTGGAATCTGAGAGGAGCCACAAATTTCCTTCCACCCAGCGTTCCCCCAAGTCTCCCGATAAAAATGATACCTCACTTGTGTGGGTAGGCCTAGCGCCCGCGACAGGAAACGCCCCAAAGCGCAACGTGGACACACCCACATTTTTGGAAGAAAACAGAGGTGTTTTTTCGAAGTGCCTACCTGTAGATTTTGGCCTCTAGCTCAGCCGGCACCAAGGGAAACCTACCAAACCTGTGCATTTCTGAAAACTAGAGATCTACGGGAATCCAAGATGGGGTGACTTGCGGGGCTCGGACCAGGTTCTGTTACCCAGAATCCATTGCAAACCTCAAAATTTGGCTAAAAAAACACATGTTCCTCACATTTCTGTGGCAGAAAGTTCTGGAATCTGAAAGGAGCCACAAATTTCCTTCCACCCAGCGTTCCCCCAAGTCTCCTGATAAAAATGATACCTCACTTGTGTGGGTAGGCCTAGCGCCCGCGACAGGAAACGCTCCAAAGTGCAACGTGGACACATCCAAATTTTTGGAAGAAAACAGAGGTGTTTTTTGCGAAGTGCCTACCTGTAGATTTTGGCCTCTAGCTCAGCCGGCACCTGGGGAAACCTACCAAACCTGTGCATTTCTGAAAGCTAGAGACCTAGGGGAATCCAAGATGGGGTGACTTGCTGGGCTCGGACCAGGTTCTGTTACCCAGAATCCTTTGCAAACCTCAAAACTTGGCTAAAAAAACACATGTTCCTCACATTTCTGTGGCAGAAAGTTCTGGAATCTGAGAGGAGCCACAAATTTCCTTCCACCCAGCGTTCCCCCAAGTCTCCCCGATAAAAATGATACCTCACTTGTGTGGGTAGGCCTAGCGCCCGCGACAGGAAACGCCCCAAAGCGCAACGTGGACACACCCAAATTTTTGGAAGAAAACAGAGGTGTTTTTTGCGAAGTGCCTACCTGTAGATTTTGGCCTCTAGCTCCGCCGGCACCTAGGGAAACCTACCAAACCTGTGCATTTCTGAAAACTAGAGACCTACGGGAATCCAAGATGGGGTGACTTGCGGGGCTCGGACCAGGGTCTGTTACCCAGAATCCATTGCAAACCTCAAAATTTGGCTAAAAAAACACATGTTCCTCACATTTCTGTGGCAGAAAGTTCTGGAATCTGAGAGGAGCCACAAATTTCCTTCCACCCAGCGTTCCCCCAAGTCTCCTGATAAAAATAATACCTCACTTGTGTGGGTAGGCCTAGCGCCCGCGACAGGAAACGCTCCAAAGTGCAACGTGGACACATCCAAATTTTTGGAAGAAAACAGAGGTGTTTTTTGCGAAGTGCCTACCTGTAGATTTTAGCCTCTAGCTCAGCCAGCACCTAGGGAAACCTACCAAACCTGTGCATTTCTGAAAGCTAGAGACCTAGGGGAATCCAAGATGGGGTGACTTGCTGGGCTCGGACAAGGTTCTGTTACCCAGAATCCTTTGCAAACCTCAAAATTTGGCTACAAAAACACATGTTCCTCACATTTCTGTGGCAGAAAGTTCTGGTATCTGAGAGGAGCCACAAATTTCCTTCCACCCATCGTTTCCCCAAGTCTCCCGATAAAAATGATACCTCACTTGTGTGGGGAGGCCTAGCGCCCGTGACAGGAAACGTCCCAAAGCGCAATGTGGACACATACAAATTTTTGGAAGAAAACAGAGGTGTTTTTTGCGAAGTGCCTACCTGTAGATTTTGGCCTCTAGCTCAGCCGGCACCTAGGGAAACCTACCAAACCTGTGCATTTCTGAAAACTAGAGACCTAGGGGAATCCAAGATGGGGTGACTTGCGGGGCTCGGACCAGGTTCTGTTACCCAGAATCCATTGCAAACCTCAAAATTTGGCTAAAAAAACACATGTTCCTCACATTTCTGTGGCAGAAAGTTCTGGAATCTGAGAGGAGTCACAAATTTCCTTCCACCAAGCGTTCCCCCAAGTCTCCTGATAAAAATGATACCTCACTTGTGTGGGTAGGCCTAGCGCCCGCGACAGGAAAAGCTCCAAAGCGCAACGTGGACACATCCAAATTTTTGGAAGAAAACAGAGGTGTTTTTTGCGAAGTGCCTACCTGTAGATTTTGGCCTCTAGCTCAGCCGGCACCTAGGGAAACCTACCAAACCTGTGCATTTCTAAAAACTAGAGACCTAGGGGAATCCAAGATGAGGTGACTTGCGGGGCTCGGACCAGGTTCTGTTACCCAGAATCCTTTGCAAACCTCAAAATTTGGCTAAAAAAACACATGTTCCTCACATTTGTGTGGCAGAAAGTTCTGGAATCTGAGAGGAGCCACAAATTTCCTCCCACCCAGCGTTCCCCCAAGTCTCCCGATAAAACAGATACCTCACTTGTGTGGGTAGGCCTAGCGCCCGCGACAGGAAAAGCTCCAAAGCGCAACGTGGACACATCCAAATTTTTGGAAGAAAACAGAGGTGTTTTTTGCGAAGTGCCTACCTGTAGATTTTGGCCTCTAGCTCAGCCGGCACCTAGGGAAACCTACCAAACCTGTGCATTTCTGAAAACTAGAGACCTAGGGGAATCCAAGATGGGGTGACTTGCGGGGCTCGGACCAGGTTCTGTTACCCAGAATCCTTTGCAAACCTCAAAATCTGGCTAAAAAAACACATGTTCCTCACATTTCTGTGGCAGAAAGTTCTGGAATCTGAGAGGAGCCACAAATTTCCTTCCACCCACCGTTTCCCCAAGTCTCCAGATAAAAATGATACCTCACTTGTGTGGGTAGGCCTAGCGCCCGCGACAGGAAACGCCCCAAAGGGCAACGTGGACACATCCACATTTTTGGAAGAAAACAGAGGTGTTTTTTGCGAAGTGCCTACCTGTAGATTTTGGCCTCTAGCTCAGCCGGCACCTAGGGAAACCTACCAAACCTGTGCATTTCTGAAAACTAGAGACCTAGGGGAATCTAATGTGGGGTGACTTGCGGGGCTCGGATCAGGTTCTGTTACCCAGAATCCATTGCAAACCTCAAAATTTGGCTAAAAAAACACATGTTCCTCAAATTTCTGTGGCAGAAAGTTCTGGAATCTGAGAGGAGCCACAAATTTCCTTCCACACAGCGTTCCCCCAAGTCTCCCGATAAAAATGATACCTCACTTGTGTGGGTAGGCCTAGCGCCCACGACAGGAAACGCCCCAAAGCGCAACGTGGACACATCCACATTTTTGGAAGAAAACGGAGGTGTTTTTTGCGAAGTGCCTACCTGTAGATTTTGGCCTCTAGCTCAGCCGGCACCTAGGGAAACCTACCAAACCTGTGCATTTCTGAAAACTAGAGTCCTAGGGGAATCCAAGATGGGGTGACTTGCGGGGCTCGGACCAGGTTCTGTTACCCAGAATCCATTGCAAACCTCAAAATTTGGCTAAAAAAACACATGTTCCTTACATTTCTGTGGCAGAAAGTTCTGGAATCTGAGAGGAGCCACAAATTTCTTTCCACCCAGCATTCCCCCAAGTCTCCTGATAAAAATGATACCTCACTTGTGTGGGTAGGCCTAGCGCCCGCGACAGGAAACGCTCCAAAGCGCAACGTGGACACATCCACATTTTTGGAAGAAAACAGAGGTGTTTTTTGCGAAGTGCCTACCTGTAGATTTTGGCCTCTAGCTCAGCCGGCACCTAGGGAAACCTACCAAACCTGTGCATTTCTGAAAGCTAAAGACCTAGGGGAATCCAAGATGGGGTGACTTGCTGGGATCGGACCAGGTTCTGTTACCCAGAATCCTTTGCAAACCTCAAAATTTGGCTAAAAAACACATGTTCCTCACATTTGTGTGGCAGAAAGTTCTGGAATCTGAGAGGAGCCACAAATTTCCTTCCACCCAGGGTTCCCCCAAGTCTCCTGATAAAAATGATACCTCACTTGTTTGGGTAGGCCTAGCGCCCGCAACAGGAAACGCCCCAAAGCGCAACGTGGACACATCCAAATTTTTGGAAGAAAACAGAGGTGTTTTTTGCGAAGTGCCTACCTGTAGATTTTGGCCTCTAGCTCAGCCGGCACCTAGGGAAACCTACCAAACCTGTGCATTTCTGAAAGCTAAAGACCTAGGGGAATCCAAGATGGGGTGACTTGCTGGGCTCGGACCAGGTTCTGTTACCCAGAATCCTTTGCAAACCTCAAAATTTGGCTAAAAAAACACATGTTCCTCACATTTGTGTGGCAGAAAGTTCTGGAATCTGAGAGGAGCCACAAATTTCCTTCCACCCAGCGTTCCCCCAAGTCTCCCGATAAAAATTATACCTCACTTGTGTGGGTAGGCCTAGCGCCCGCGACAGGAAACGCTCAAAGCGCAACGTGGACACATCCAAATTTTTGGAAGAAAACAGAGGTGTTTTTTGCAAAGTGCCTACCTGTAGATTTTGGCCTCTAGCTCAGCCGGCACCTAGGGAAACCTACCAAACCTGTGCATTTCTGAAAACTAGAGACCTAGGGGAATCCAAGATGGGGTGACTTGCGGGGCTCGGACCAGGTTCTGTTACCCAGAATCCTTTGCAAACCTCAAAATTTGGCTAAAAAAACACATGTTCCTCACATTTCTGTGGCAGAAAGTTCTGGAATCTGAGAGGAGCCACAAATTTCCTTCCACCCACTGTTTCCCTAAGTCTCCCGATACAAATGATACCACACTTGTGTGGGTAGGCCTAGCGCCCGCGACAGGAAACGCCCCAAAGCGCAACGTGGACACATCCAAATTTTTGGAAGAAAACAGGTGTTTTTTGCGAAGTGCCTACCTGTAGATTTTGGCCTCTAGCTCAGCCGGCACCTAGGGAAACCTACCAAACCTGTGCATTTCTGAAAACTAGAGACCGAGGGGAATCCAAGATGGGGTGACTTGCGGGGCTCGGATCAGGTTCTGTTACCCAGAATCCATTGCAAACCTCAAAATTTGGCTAAAAAAACACATGTTCCTCAAATTTCTGTGGCAGAAAGTTCTGGAATCTGAGAGGAGCCACAAATTTCCTTCCACACAGCGTTCCCCCAAGTCTCCCGATAAAAATGATACCTCACTTGTGTGGGTAGGCCTAGCGGCCGCGACAGGAACCGCTCCAAAGCGCAACGTAGACACATCCAAACTTTTGGAAGAAAACAGAGGTGTTTTTTGCGAAGTGCCTACCTGTAGATTTTGGCCTCTAGCTCAGCCGGCACCTAGGGAAACCTACCAAACCTGTGCATTTCTGAAAGCTAGAGTCCCTAGGGAATCCAAGATGCGGTGACTTGCTGGGCTCGGACCAGGTTCTGTTACCCAGAATCCTTTGCAAACCTCAAAATTTGGCTAAAAAAACACATGTTCCTCACATTTCTGTGGCAGAAAGTTCTGGAATCTGAGAGGAGTCACAAATTTCCTTCCACCCAGCGTTCCCCCAAGTCTCCCGATAAAAATGATACCTCACTTGTGTGGGTAGGCCTAGCGCCCGCGACAGGAAACGACCCAAAGCGCAACGTGGACACATCCAAATTTTTGGAAGAAAACAGAGGTGTTTTTTGCGAAGTGCCTACCTGTAGATTTTGGCCTCTAGCTCAGCCGGCACCTAGGGAAACCTACCAAATCTGTGCATTTCTAAAAACTAGAGACCCAGGGGAATCCAAGATGGGGTGACTTGCGGGGCTCGGACCAGGTTCTGTTACCCAGAATCCTTTGCAAACCTCAAAATTTGGCTAAAAAAACACATGTTCCTCACATTTGTGTGGCAGAAAGTTCTGGAATCTGAGAGGAGCCACAAATTTCCTCCCACCCAGCGTTCCCCCAAGTCTCCCGATAAAACAGATACCTCACTTGTGTGGGTAGGCCTAGTGCCCGCGACAGGAAACGCCCCAAAGCGCAACGTGGACACATCCAAATTTTTTGAAGAAAACAGAGGTGTTTTTTGCGAAGTGCCTACCTGTAGATTTTGGCCTCTAGCTCAGCCGGCACCTAGGGAAACCTACCAAACCTGTGCATTTCTGAAAACTAGAGACCTTGGGGAATCCAAGATGGGGTGACTTGCGGGGCTCGGATCAGATTCTGTTACCCAGAATCCATTGCAAACCTCAAAATTTGGCTAAAAAAACACATGTTCCTCAAATTTCTGTGGCAGAAAGTTCTGGAATCTGAGAGGAGCCACAAATTTCCTTCCACACAGCGTTCCCCCAAGTCTCCCGATAAAAATGATACCTCACTTGAGTGGGTAGGCCTAGCGCCCGCGACTGGAAACGCTCCAAAGCACAACGTGGACACATCCAAATTTTTGGAAGAAAACAGAGGTGTTTTTTGCGAAGTGCCTACCTGTAGATTTTGGCCTCTAGCTCAGCCGGCACCTGGGGAAACCTACCAAACCTGTGCATTTCTGAAAGCTATAGACCTAGGGGAATCCAAGATGGGGTGACTTGCTGGGCTCGGACCAGGTTCTGTTACCCAGAATCCTTTGCAAACCTCAAAATTTGGCTAAAAAAACACATGTTCCTCACATTTCTGTGGCAGAAAGTTCTGGAATCTGAGAGGAGCCACAAATTTCCTTCCACCCAGCGTTCCCCCAAGTCTCCCGATAAAAATGATACCTCACTTGTGTGGGTAGGCCTAGCGCCCGCGACAGGAAACGCCCCAAAGCGCAACGTGGACACACCCAAATTTTTGGAAGAAAACAGAGGTGTTTTTTGCGAAGTGCCTACCTGTAGATTTTGGCCTCTAGCTCAGCCGGCACCAAGGGAAACCTACCAAACCTGTGCATTTCTGAAAACTAGAGATCTACGGGAATCCAAGATGGGGTGACTTGCGGGGCTCGGACCAGGTTCTGTTACCCAGAATCCATTGCAAACCTCAAAATTTGGCTAAAAAAACACATGTTCCTCACATTTCTGTGGCAGAAAGTTCTGGAATCTGAGAGGAGCCACAAATTTCCTTCCACCCAGCGTTCCCCCAAGTCTCCTGATAAAAATGATACCTCACTTGTGTGGGTAGGCCTAGCGCCCGCGACAGGAAACGCTCCAAAGTGCAACGTGGACACATCCAAATTTTTGGAAGAAAACAGAGGTGTTTTTTGCGAAGTGCCTACCTGTAGATTTTAGCCTCTAGCTCAGCCGGCACCTAGGGAAACCTACCAAACCGGTGCATTTCTGAAAGCTAGAGACCTAGGGGAATCCAAGATGGGGTGACTTGCTGGGCTCGGACCAGGTTCTGTTACCCAGAATCCTTTGCAAACCTCAAAATTTGGCTACAAAAACACATGTTCCTCACATTTCTGTGGCAGAAACTTCTGGAATCTGAGAGGAGCCACAAATTTCCTCCCACCCAGCGTTCCCCCAAGTCTCCCGATAAAACAGATACCTCACTTGTGTGGGTAGGCCTAGTGCCCGCGACAGGAAACGCCCCAAAGCGCAACGTGGACACATCCAAATTTTTTGAAGAAAACAGAGGTGTTTTTTGCGAAGTGCCTACCTGTAGATTTTGGCCTCTAGCTCAGCCGGCACCTAGGGAAACCTACCAAACCTGTGCATTTCTGAAAACTAGAGACCTTGGGGAATCCAAGATGGGGTGACTTGCGGGGCTCGGATCAGATTCTGTTACCCAGAATCCATTGCAAACCTCAAAATTTGGCTTAAAAAACACATGTTCCTCAAATTTCTGTGGCAGAAAGTTCTGGAATCTGAGAGGAGCCACAAATTTCCTTCCACACAGCGTTCCCCCAAGTCTCCCGATAAAAATGATACCTCACTTGTGTGGGTAGGCCTAGCGCCCGCGACTGGAAACGCTCCAAAGCACAACGTGGACACATCCAAATTTTTGGAAGAAAACAGAGGTGTTTTTTGCGAAGTGCCTACCTGTAGATTTTGGCCTCTAGCTCAGCCGGCACCTGGGGAAACCTACCAAACCTGTGCATTTCTGAAAGCTATAGACCTAGGGGAATCCAAGATGGGGTGACTTGCTGGGCTCGGACCAGGTTCTGTTACCCAGAATCCTTTGCAAACCTCAAAATTTGGCTAAAAAAACACATGTTCCTCACATTTCTGTGGCAGAAAGTTCTGGAATCTGAGAGGAGCCACAAATTTCCTTCCACCCAGCGTTCCCCCAAGTCTCCCGATAAAAATGATACCTCACTTGTGTGGGTAGGCCTAGCGCCCGCGACAGGAAACGCCCCAAAGCGCAACGTGGACACACCCAAATTTTTGGAAGAAAACAGAGGTGTTTTTTGCGAAGTGCCTACCTGTAGATTTTGGCCTCTAGCTCAGCCGGCACCAAGGGAAACCTACCAAACCTGTGCATTTCTGAAAACTAGAGATCTACGGGAATCCAAGATGGGGTGACTTGCGGGGCTCGGACCAGGTTCTGTTACCCAGAATCCATTGCAAACCTCAAAATTTGGCTAAAAAAACACATGTTCCTCACATTTCTGTGGCAGAAAGTTCTGGAATCTGAGAGGAGCCACAAATTTCCTTCCACCCAGCGTTCCCCCAAGTCTCCTGATAAAAATGATACCTCACTTGTGTGGGTAGGCCTAGCGCCCGCGACAGGAAACGCTCCAAAGTGCAACGTGGACACATCCAAATTTTTGGAAGAAAACAGAGGTGTTTTTTGCGAAGTGCCTACCTGTAGATTTTAGCCTCTAGCTCAGCCGGCACCTAGGGAAACCTACCAAATTGGTGCATTTCTGAAAGCTAGAGACCTAGGGGAATCCAAGATGGGGTGACTTGCTGGGCTCGGACCAGGTTCTGTTACCCAGAATCCTTTGCAAACCTCAAAATTTGGCTACAAAAACACATGTTCCTCACATTTCTGTGGCAGAAACTTCTGGAATCTGAGAGGAGCCACAAATTTCCTTCCACCCATCGTTTCCCCAAGTCTCCCGATAAAAATGATACCTCACTTGTGTGGGGAGGCCTAGCGCCCGTGACAGGAAACGCCCCAAAGCGCAATGTGGACACATCCAAATTTTTGGAAGAAAACAGAGGTGTTTTTTGCAAAGTGCCTACCTGTAGATTTTGGCCTCTAGCTCAGCCGGCACATAGGGAAACCTACCAAACCTGTGCATTTCTGAAAACTAGAGACCTAGGGGAATCCAAGATGGGGTGACTTGCGGGGCTCGGACCAGGTTCTGTTACCCAGAATCCATTGCAAACCTCAAAATTTGGCTAAAAAAACACATGTTCCTCACATTTCTGTGGCAGAAAGTTCTGGAACCTGAGAGGAGTCACAAATTCCCTTCCACCAAGCGTTCCCCCAAGTCTCCTGATAAAAATGATACCTCACTTGTTTGGGTAGGCCTAGCGCCCGCGACAGGAAAAGCTCCAAAGCGCAACGTGGACACATCCAAATTTTTGGAAGAAAACAGAGGTGTTTTTTGCGAAGTGCCTACCTGTAGATTTTGGCCTCTAGCTCAGCCGGCACCTAGGGAAACGTACCAAACCTGTGCATTTCTGAAAACTAGAGACCTAGGGGAATCCAAGATGGGGTGACTTGCGGGGCTCGGACCAGGTTCTGTTACCCAGAATCCTTTGCAAACCTCAAAATTTGGTAAAAAAACACATGTTCCTCACATTTGTGTGGCAGAAAGTTCTGGAATCAGAGAGGACCCACAAATTTCCTTCCACCCAGCGTTCCCCCAAGTCTCCCGATAAAACAGATACCTCACTTGTGTGGGTAGGCCTAGCGCCCGCGACAGGAAACGCCCCAAAGCGCAACGTGGACACATCCAAATTTTTGGAAGAAAACAGAGGTGTTTTTTGCGAAGTGCCTACCTGTAGATTTTGGCCTCTAGCTCAGCCGGCACCTAGGGAAACCTACCAAACCTGTGCATTTCTGAAAACTAGAGACCTAGGGGAATCCAAGATGGGGTGACTTGCGGGGCTTGGATCAGGTTCTGTTACCCAGAATCCATTGCAAACCTCAAAATTTGGCTAAAAAAACACATGTTCCTCACATTTGTGTGGCAGAAAGTTCTGGAATCAGAGAGGACCCACAAATTTCCTTCCACCCAGCGTTCCCCCAAGTCTCCCGATAAAACAGATACCTCACTTGTGTGGGTAGGCCTAGCGCCCGCGACAGGAAACGCCCCAAAGCGCAACATGGACACATCCACATTTTTGGAAGAAAACAGAGGTGTTTTTTGCGAAGTGCCTACCTGTAGATTTTGGCCTCTAGCTCAGCCGGCACCTAGGGAAACCTACCAAACCTGTGCATTTCTGAAAACTAGAGACCGAGGGGAATCCAAGATGGGGTGACTTGCGGGGCTCGGATCAGGTTCTGTTACCCAGAATCCATTGCAAACCTCAAAATTTGGCTAAAAAAACACATGTTCCTCAAATTTCTGTGGCAGAAAGTTCTGGAATCTGAGAGGAGCCACAAATTTCCTTCCACACAGCGTTCCCCCAAGTCTCCCGATAAAAATGATACCTCACTTGTGTGGGTAGGCCTAGCGCCCGCGACAGGAAAAGCTCCAAAGCGCAATGTGGACACATCCAAATTTTGGGAAGAAAACAGAGGTGTTTTTTGCGAAGTGCCTACCTGTAGATTTTGGCCTCTAGCTCAGCCGGCACCTAGGGAAACCTACCAAACCTGTGCATTTCTGAAAACTAGAGACCTAGGGGAATCCAAGATGGGGTGACTTGCGGGGCTCAGACCAGGTTCTGTTACCCAGAATCCTTTGCAAACCTCAAAATTTGGTAAAAAAACACATGTTCCTCACATTTGTGTGGCAGAAAGTTCTGGAATCTGAGAGGAGTCACAAATTTCCTTCCACCAAGCGTTCCCCCAAGTCTCCTGATAAAAATGATACCTCACTTGTGTGGGTAGGCCTAGCGCCCGCGACAGGAAAAGCTCCAAAGCGCAACGTGGACACATCCACATTTTTGGAAGAAAACAGAGGTGTTTTTTGCGAAGTGCCTACCTGTAGATTTTGGCCTCTAGCTCAGCCGGCACCTAGGGAAACCTACCAAACCTGTGCATTTCTGAAAACTAGAGACCTAGGGGAATCCAAGATGGGGTGACTTGCGGGGCTCGGACCAGGTTCTGTTACCCAGAATCCTTTGCAAACCTCAAAATTTGGTAAAAAAACACATGTTCCTCACATTTGTGTGGCAGAAAGTTCTGGAATCAGAGAGGACCCACAAATTTCCTTCCACCCAGCGTTCCCCCAAGTCTCCCGATAAAACAGATACCTCACTTGTGTGGGTAGGCCTAGCGCCCGCGACAGGAAACGCCCCAAAGCGCAACGTGGACACATCCAAATTTTTGGAAGAAAAAAGAGGTGTTTTTTGCGAAGTGCCTACCTGTAGATTTTGGCCTCTAGCTCAGCCGGCACCTAGGGAAACCTACCAAACCTGTGCATTTCTGAAAACTAGAGACCTAGGGGAATCCAAGATGGGGTGACTTGCGGGGCTCGGATCAGGTTCTGTTACCCAGAATCCATTGCAAACCTCAAAATTTGGCTAAAAAAACACATGTTCCTCACATTTGTGTGGCAGAAATTTCTGGAATCAGAGAGGACCCACAAATTTCCTTCCACCCAGCGTTCCCCCAAGTCTCCCGATAAAACAGATACCTCACTTGTGTGGGTAGGCCTAGCGCCCGCGACAGGAAACGCCCCAAAGCGCAACGTGGACACATCCACATTTTTGGAAGAAAACAGAGGTGTTTTTTGCGAAGTGCCTACCTGTAGATTTTGGCCTCTAGCTCAGCCGGCACCTAGGGAAACCTACCAAACCTGTGCATTTCTGAAAACTAGAGACCTAGGGGAATCCAAGATGGGGTGACTTGCGGGGCTCGGATCAGGTTCTGTTACCCAGAATCCATTGCAAACCTCAAAATTTGGCTAAAAAAACACATGTTCCTCAAATTTCTGTGGCAGAAAGTTCTGGAATCTGAGAGGAGCCACAAATTTCCTTCCACACAGCGTTCCCCCAAGTCTCCCGATAAAAATGATACCTCACTTGTGTGGGTAGGCCTAGCGCCCGCGACAGGAAACGCCCCAAAGCGCAACGTGGCACATCCAAATTTTTGGAAGAAAACAGAGGTGTTTTTTGCGAAGTGCCTACCTGTAGATTTTGGCCTCTAGCTCAGCTTGCACCTAGGGAAACCTACCAAACCTGTGCATTTCTGAAAACTAGAGACCTACGGGAATCCAAGATGGGGTGACTTGCGGGGCTCGGACCAGGTTCTGTTACCCAGAATACATTGCAAACCTCAAAATTTGGCTAAAAAAACACATGTTCCTCACATTTCTGTGGCAGAAAGTTCTGGAATCTGAGAGGAGCCACAAATTTCCTTCCACCCAGCATTCCCCCAAGTCTCCTGATAAAAATGATACCTCACTTGTGTGGGTAGGCCTAGCGCCCGCGACAGGAAACGCTCCAAAGAACAACGTGGACACATCCAAAGTTTTGGAAGAAAACAGAGGTGTTTTTTGCGAAGTGCCTACCTGTAGATTTTGGCCTCTAGCTCAGCCGGCACCTAGGGAAACCTACCAAACCTGTGCATTTCTGAAAGTTAGAGACTCAGGGGAATCCAAGATGGGGTGACTTGCTGGGCTCGGACCAGGTTCTGTTACCCAGAATCCTTTGCAAACCTCAAAATTTGGCTAAAAAAACACATGTTCCTCATATTTCTGTGGCAGAAAGATCTGGAATCTGAGAGGAGCCACAAATTTCCTTCCACACAGCGTTCCCCCAAGTCTCCCGATAAAAATGATACCTCACTTGTGTGGGTAGGCCAAGCGCCCGCGACAGGAAACGCCCCAAAGCGCAACGTGGACACATCCAAATTTTTGGAAGAAAACAGAGGTGTTTTTTGCGAAGTGCCTACCTGTAGATTTTGGCCTCTAGCTCAGCCGGCACCTAGGGAAACCTACCAAACCTGTGCATTTCTGAAAACTAGAGACCTAGGGGAATCCAAGATGGGGTGACTTGCGGGGCTCAGACCAGGTTCTGTTACCCAGAATCCTTTGCAAACCTCAAAATTTGGTAAAAAAACACATGTTCCTCACATTTCTGTGGCAGAAAGTTCTGGAATCTGAGAGGAGTCACAAATTTCCTTCCACCCAGCGTTCCCCCAAGTCTCCCGATAAGAATGATACCTCACTTGTGTGGGTAGGCCTAGCGCCCGCGACAGGAAACGCTCCAAAGCGCAACGTGGACACATCCACATTTTTGGAAGAAAACAGAGGTGTTTTTTGCGAAGTGCCTACCTGTAGATTTTGGCCTCTAGCTCAGCCGGCACCTAGGGAAACCTACCAAACCTGTGCATTTCTGAAAACTAGAGACCTAGGGGAATCCAAGATGGGGTGACTTGCGGGGCTCGGACCAGGTTCTGTTACCCAGAATCCTTTGCAAACCTCAAAATTTGGTAAAAAAACACATGTTCCTCACATTTGTGTGGCAGAAAGTTCTGGAATCAGAGAGGACCCACAAATTTCCTTCCACCCAGCGTTCCCCCAAGTCTCCCGATAAAACAGATACCTCACTTGTGTGGGTAGGCCTAGCGCCCGCGACAGGAAACGCCCCAAAGCGCAACGTGGACACATCCAAATTTTTGGAAGAAAAAAGAGGTGTTTTTTGCGAAGTGCCTACCTGTAGATTTTGGCCTCTAGCTCAGCCGGCACCTAGGGAAACCTACCAAACCTGTGCATTTCTGAAAACTAGAGACCTAGGGGAATCCAAGATGGGGTGACTTGCGGGGCTCGGATCAGGTTCTGTTACCCAGAATCCATTGCAAACCTCAAAATTTGGCTAAAAAAACACATGTTCCTCACATTTGTGTGGCAGAAATTTCTGGAATCAGAGAGGACCCACAAATTTCCTTCCACCCAGCGTTCCCCCAAGTCTCCCGATAAAACAGATACCTCACTTGTGTGGGTAGGCCTAGCGCCCGCGACAGGAAACGCCCCAAAGCGCAACGTGGACACATCCACATTTTTGGAAGAAAACAGAGGTGTTTTTTGCGAAGTGCCTACCTGTAGATTTTGGCCTCTAGCTCAGCCGGCACCTAGGGAAACCTACCAAACCTGTGCATTTCTGAAAACTAGAGACCTAGGGGAATCCAAGATGGGGTGACTTGCGGGGCTCGGATCAGGTTCTGTTACCCAGAATCCATTGCAAACCTCAAAATTTGGCTAAAAAAACACATGTTCCTCAAATTTCTGTGGCAGAAAGTTCTGGAATCTGAGAGGAGCCACAAATTTCCTTCCACACAGCGTTCCCCCAAGTCTCCCGATAAAAATGATACCTCACTTGTGTGGGTAGGCCTAGCGCCCGCGACAGGAAACGCCCCAAAGCGCAACGTGGCACATCCAAATTTTTGGAAGAAAACAGAGGTGTTTTTTGCGAAGTGCCTACCTGTAGATTTTGGCCTCTAGCTCAGCTTGCACCTAGGGAAACCTACCAAACCTGTGCATTTCTGAAAACTAGAGACCTACGGGAATCCAAGATGGGGTGACTTGCGGGGCTCGGACCAGGTTCTGTTACCCAGAATACATTGCAAACCTCAAAATTTGGCTAAAAAAACACATGTTCCTCACATTTCTGTGGCAGAAAGTTCTGGAATCTGAGAGGAGCCACAAATTTCCTTCCACCCAGCATTCCCCCAAGTCTCCTGATAAAAATGATACCTCACTTGTGTGGGTAGGCCTAGCGCCCGCGACAGGAAACGCTCCAAAGAACAACGTGGACACATCCAAAGTTTTGGAAGAAAACAGAGGTGTTTTTTGCGAAGTGCCTACCTGTAGATTTTGGCCTCTAGCTCAGCCGGCACCTAGGGAAACCTACCAAACCTGTGCATTTCTGAAAGTTAGAGACTCAGGGGAATCCAAGATGGGGTGACTTGCTGGGCTCGGACCAGGTTCTGTTACCCAGAATCCTTTGCAAACCTCAAAATTTGGCTAAAAAAACACATGTTCCTCATATTTCTGTGGCAGAAAGATCTGGAATCTGAGAGGAGCCACAAATTTCCTTCCACACAGCGTTCCCCCAAGTCTCCCGATAAAAATGATACCTCACTTGTGTGGGTAGGCCAAGCGCCCGCGACAGGAAACGCCCCAAAGCGCAACGTGGACACATCCAAATTTTTGGAAGAAAACAGAGGTGTTTTTTGCGAAGTGCCTACCTGTAGATTTTGGCCTCTAGCTCAGCCGGCACCTAGGGAAACCTACCAAACCTGTGCATTTCTGAAAACTAGAGACCTAGGGGAATCCAAGATGGGGTGACTTGCGGGGCTCGGACCAGGTTCTGTTACCCAGAATCCATTGCAAACCTCAAAATTTGGCTAAAAAAACACATGTTCCTCACATTTCTGTGGCAGAAAGTTCTGGAATCTGAGAGGAGTCACAAATTTCCTTCCACCCAGCGTTCCCCCAAGTCTCCCGATAAGAATGATACCTCACTTGTGTGGGTAGGCCTAGCGCCCGCGACAGGAAACGCCCCAAAGCGCAACGTGGACACATCCAAATTTTTGGAAGAAAACAGACGTGTTTTTTGCGAAGTGCCTACCTGTAGATTTTGGCCTCTAGCTCAGCCGGCACCTAGGGAAACCTACCAAACCTGTGCATTTCTGAATACTAGAGACCTAGGGGAATCCAAGATGGGGTGACTTGCGGGGCTCGGATCAGGTTCTGTTACCCAGAATCCATTGCAAACCTCAAAATTTGGCTAAAAAAACACATGTTCCTCAAATTTCTGTGGCAGAAAGTTCTGGAATCTGAGAGGAGCCACAAATTTCCTTCCACACAGCGTTCCCCCAAGTCTCCCGATAAAAATGATACCTCACTTGTGTGGGTAGGCCTAGCGCCCGCGACAGGAAACGCCCCAAAGCGCAACGTGGCACATCCAAATTTTTGGAAGAAAACAGAGGTGTTTTTTGCGAAGTGCCTACCTGTAGATTTTGGCCTCTAGCTCAGCTTGCACCTAGGGAAACCTACCAAACCTGTGCATTTCTGAAAACTAGAGACCTACGGGAATCCAAGATGGGGTGACTTGCTGGGCTCGGACCAGGTTCTGTTACCCAGAATACATTGCAAACCTCAAAATTTGGCTAAAAAAACACATGTTCCTCACATTTCTGTGGCAGAAAGTTCTGGAATCTGAGAGGAGCCACAAATTTCCTTCCACCCAGCATTCCCCCAAGTCTCCTGATAAAAATGATACCTCACTTGTGTGGGTAGGCCTAGCGCCCGCGACAGGAAACGCCCCAAAGCGCAACATGGACACATCCACATTTTTGGAAGAAAACAGAGGTGTTTTTTGCGAAGTGCCTACCTGTAGATTTTGGCCTCTAGCTCAGCCGGCACCTAGGGAAACCTACCAAACCTGTGCATTTCTGAAAACTAGAGACCGAGGGGAATCCAAGATGGGGTGACTTGCGGGGCTCGGATCAGGTTCTGTTACCCAGAATCCATTGCAAACCTCAAAATTTGGCTAAAAAAACACATGTTCCTCAAATTTCTGTGGCAGAAAGTTCTGGAATCTGAGAGGAGCCACAAATTTCCTTCCACACAGCGTTCCCCCAAGTCTCCCGATAAAAATGATACCTCACTTGTGTGGGTAGGCCTAGCGCCCGCGACAGGAAAAGCTCCAAAGCGCAACGTGGACACATCCAAATTTTTGGAAGAAAACAGAGGTGTTTTTTGCGAAGTGCCTACCTGTAGATTTTGGCCTCTAGCTCAGCCGGCACCTAGGGAAACCTACCAAACCTGTGCATTTCTGAAAACTAGAGACCTAGGGGAATCCAAGATGGGGTGACTTGCGGGGCTCAGACCAGGTTCTGTTACCCAGAATCCTTTGCAAACCTCAAAATTTGGTAAAAAAACACATGTTCCTCACATTTGTGTGGCAGAAAGTTCTGGAATCTGAGAGGAGTCACAAATTTCCTTCCACCAAGCGTTCCCCCAAGTCTCCTGATAAAAATGATACCTCACTTGTGTGGGTAGGCCTAGCGCCCGCGACAGGAAAAGCTCCAAAGCGCAACGTGGACACATCCACATTTTTGGAAGAAAACAGAGGTGTTTTTTGCGAAGTGCCTACCTGTAGATTTTGGCCTCTAGCTCAGCCGGCACCTAGGGAAACCTACCAAACCTGTGCATTTCTGAAAACTAGCGACCTAGGGGAATCCAAGATGGGGTGACTTGCGGGGCTCGGACCAGGTTCTGTTACCCAGAATCCTTTGCAAACCTCAAAATTTGGTAAAAAAACACATGTTCCTCACATTTGTGTGGCAGAAAGTTCTGGAATCAGAGAGGACCCACAAATTTCCTTCCACCCAGCGTTCCCCCAAGTCTCCCGATAAAACAGATACCTCACTTGTGTGGGTAGGCCTAGCGCCCGCGACAGGAAACGCCCCAAAGCGCAACGTGGACACATCCAAATTTTTGGAAGAAAACAGAGGTGTTTTTTGCGAAGTGCCTACCTGTAGATTTTGGCCTCTAGCTCAGCCGGCACCTAGGGAAACCTACCAAACCTGTGCATTTCTGAAAACTAGAGACCTAGGGGAATCCAAGATGGGGTGACTTGCGGGGCTCGGATCAGGTTCTGTTACCCAGAATCCATTGCAAACCTCAAAATTTGGCTAAAAAAACACATGTTCCTCACATTTGTGTGGCAGAAAGTTCTGGAATCAGAGAGGACCCACAAATTTCCTTCCACCCAGCGTTCCCCCAAGTCTCCCGATAAAACAGATACCTCACTTGTGTGGGTAGGCCTAGCGCCCGCGACAGGAAACGCCCCAAAGCGCAACGTGGACACATCCACATTTTTGGAAGAAAACAGAGGTGTTTTTTGCGAAGTGCCTACCTGTAGATTTTGGCCTCTAGCTCAGCCGGCACCTAGGGAAACCTACCAAACCTGTGCATTTCTGAAAACTAGAGACCTAGGGGAATCCAAGATGGGGTGACTTGCGGGGCTCGGATCAGGTTCTGTTACCCAGAATCCATTGCAAACCTCAAAATTTGGCTAAAAAAACACATGTTCCTCAAATTTCTGTGGCAGAAAGTTCTGGAATCTGAGAGGAGCCACAAATTTCCTTCCACACAGCGTTCCCCCAAGTCTCCCGATAAAAATGATACCTCACTTGTGTGGGTAGGCCTAGCGCCCGCGACAGGAAACGCCCCAAAGCGCAACGTGGCACATCCAAATTTTTGGAAGAAAACAGAGGTGTTTTTTGCGAAGTGCCTACCTGTAGATTTTGGCCTCTAGCTCAGCTTGCACCTAGGGAAACCTACCAAACCTGTGCATTTCTGAAAACTAGAGACCTACGGGAATCCAAGATGGGGTGACTTGCGGGGCTCGGACCAGGTTCTGTTACCCAGAATACATTGCAAACCTCAAAATTTGGCTAAAAAAACACATGTTCCTCACATTTCTGTGGCAGAAAGTTCTGGAATCTGAGAGGAGCCACAAATTTCCTTCCACCCAGCATTCCCCCAAGTCTCCTGATAAAAATGATACCTCACTTGTGTGGGTAGGCCTAGCGCCCGCGACAGGAAACGCTCCAAAGAACAACGTGGACACATCCAAAGTTTTGGAAGAAAACAGAGGTGTTTTTTGCGAAGTGCCTACCTGTAGATTTTGGCCTCTAGCTCAGCCGGCACCTAGGGAAACCTACCAAACCTGTGCATTTCTGAAAGTTAGAGACTCAGGGGAATCCAAGATGGGGTGACTTGCTGGGCTCGGACCAGGTTCTGTTACCCAGAATCCTTTGCAAACCTCAAAATTTGGCTAAAAAAACACATGTTCCTCATATTTCTGTGGCAGAAAGATCTGGAATCTGAGAGGAGCCACAAATTTCCTTCCACACAGCGTTCCCCCAAGTCTCCCGATAAAAATGATACCTCACTTGTGTGGGTAGGCCAAGCGCCCGCGACAGGAAACGCCCCAAAGCGCAACGTGGACACATCCAAATTTTTGGAAGAAAACAGAGGTGTTTTTTGCGAAGTGCCTACCTGTAGATTTTGGCCTCTAGCTCAGCCGGCACCTAGGGAAACCTACCAAACCTGTGCATTTCTGAAAACTAGAGACCTAGGGGAATCCAAGATGGGGTGACTTGCGGGGCTCGGACCAGGTTCTGTTACCCAGAATCCATTGCAAACCTCAAAATTTGGCTAAAAAAACACATGTTCCTCACATTTCTGTGGCAGAAAGTTCTGGAATCTGAGAGGAGTCACAAATTTCCTTCCACCCAGCGTTCCCCCAAGTCTCCCGATAAGAATGATACCTCACTTGTGTGGGTAGGCCTAGCGCCCGCGACAGGAAACGCCCCAAAGCGCAACGTGGACACATCCAAATTTTTGGAAGAAAACAGACGTGTTTTTTGCGAAGTGCCTACCTGTAGATTTTGGCCTCTAGCTCAGCCGGCACCTAGGGAAACCTACCAAACCTGTGCATTTCTGAATACTAGAGACCTAGGGGAATCCAAGATGGGGTGACTTGCGGGGCTCGGATCAGGTTCTGTTACCCAGAATCCATTGCAAACCTCAAAATTTGGCTAAAAAAACATATGTTCCTCAAATTTCTGTGGCAGAAAGTTCTGGAATCTGAGAGGAGCCACAAATTTCCTTCCACACAGCGTTCCCCCAAGTCTCCCGATAAAAATGATACCTCACTTGTGTGGGTAGGCCTAGCGCCCGCGACAGGAAACGCCCCAAAGCGCAACGTGGCACATCCAAATTTTTGGAAGAAAACAGAGGTGTTTTTTGCGAAGTGCCTACCTGTAGATTTTGGCCTCTAGCTCAGCTTGCACCTAGGGAAACCTACCAAACCTGTGCATTTCTGAAAACTAGAGACCTACGGGAATCCAAGATGGGGTGACTTGCTGGGCTCGGACCAGGTTCTTTTACCCAGAATACATTGCAAACCTCAAAATTTGGCTAAAAAAACACATGTTCCTCACATTTCTGTGGCAGAAAGTTCTGGAATCTGAGAGGAGCCACAAATTTCCTTCCACCCAGCATTCCCCCAATTCTCCTGATAAAAATGATACCTCACTTGTGTGGGTAGGCCTAGCGCCCGCGACAGGAAACGCTCCAAAGCACAACGTGGACACATCCAAAGTTTTGGAAGAAAACAGAGGTGTTTTTTGCAAAGTGCCGACCTGTAGATTTTGGCCTCTAGCTCAGCCGGCACCTAGGGAAACCTACCAAACCTGTGCATTTCTGAAAGTTAGAGACCTAGGGGAATCCAAGATGGGGTGACTTGCTGGGCTCGGACCAGGTTCTGTTACCCAGAATCCTTTGCAAACCTCAAAATTTGGCTAAAAAAACACATGTTCCTCATATTTCTGTGGCAGAAAGTTCTGGAATCTGAGAGGAGCCACAAATTTCCTTCCACCCAGCATTCCCCCAAGTCTCCTGATAAGAATGATACCTCACTTGTGTGGGTAGGCCTAGCGCCCGCGACAGGAAACGCCCCAAAGAGCAACGTGGACACATCCAAATTTTTGGAAGAAAACAGAGGTGTTTTTTGCGAAGTGCCTACCTGTAGATTTTGGCCTCTAGCTCAGCCGGCACCTAGGGAAACCTACGAAACCTGTGCATTTCTGAAAGCTAAAGACCTAGGGGAATCCAAGATGGGGTGACGTGCTGGGCTCGGACCAGGTTCTGTTACCCAGAATCCTTTGCAAACTTCAAAATTTGGCTAAAGAAACACATGTTCCTCACATTTCTGTGGCAGAAAGTTCTGGAATCTGAGAGGAGCCACAAATTTCCTTCCACCCAGCGTTCCCCCAAGTCTCCCGATAAAAATGATACCTCACTTGTGGGGGGAGGCCTAGCGCCCGCGACAGGAAACGCCCCAAAGCGCAACGTGGACACATCCAAATTTTTGGAAGAAAACAGAGGTGTTTTTTGCGAAGTGCCTACCTGTAGATTTTGGCCTCTAGCTCAGCCGGCACCTAGGGAAAGCTACCAAACCTGTGCATTTCTGAAAACTAGAGACCTAGGGGAATCCAAGATGGGGTGACTTGCGGGGCTCGGATCAGGTTCTGTTACCCAGAATCCATTGCAAACCTCAAAATTTGGCTAAAAAAACACATGTTCCTCACATTTGTGTGGCAGAAAGTTCTGGAATCAGAGAGGACCCACAAATTTCCTTCCACCCAGCGTTCCCCCAAGTCTCCCGATAAAACAGATACCTCACTTGTGTGGGTAGGCCTAGCGCCCGCGACAGGAAACGCCCCAAAGCGCAACGTGGACACATCCACATTTTTGGAAGAAAACAGAGGTGTTTTTTGCGAAGTGCCTACCTGTAGATTTTGGCCTCTAGCTCAGCCGGCACCTAGGGAAACCTACCAAACCTGTGCATTTCTGAAAGTTAGAGACTCAGGGGAATCCAAGATGGGGTGACTTGCTGGGCTCGGACCAGGTTCTGTTACCCAGAATCCTTTGCAAACCTCAAAATTTGGCTAAAAAAACACATGTTCCTCATATTTCTGTGGCAGAAAGATCTGGAATCTGAGAGGAGCCACAAATTTCCTTCCACACAGCGTTCCCCCAAGTCTCCCGATAAAAATGATACCTCACTTGTGTGGGTAGGCCAAGCGCCCGCGACAGGAAACGCCCCAAAGCGCAACGTGGACACATCCAAATTTTTGGAAGAAAACAGAGGTGTTTTTTGCGAAGTGCCTACCTGTAGATTTTGGCCTCTAGCTCAGCCGGCACCTAGGGAAACCTACCAAACCTGTGCATTTCTGAAAACTAGAGACCTAGGGGAATCCAAGATGGGGTGACTTGCGGGGCTCGGACCAGGTTCTGTTACCCAGAATCCATTGCAAACCTCAAAATTTGGCTAAAAAAACACATGTTCCTCACATTTCTGTGGCAGAAAGTTCTGGAATCTGAGAGGAGTCAAAAATTTCCTTCCACCCAGCGTTCCCCCAAGTCTCCCGATAAGAATGATACCTCACTTGTGTGGGTAGGCCTAGCGCCCGCGACAGGAAACGCCCCCAAAGCGCAACGTGGACACATCCAAATTTTTGGAAGAAAACAGACGTGTTTTTTGCGAAGTGCCTACCTGTAGATTTTGGCCTCTAGCTCAGCCGGCACCTAGGGAAACCTACCAAACCTGTGCATTTCTGAATACTAGAGACCTAGGGGAATCCAAGATGGGGTGACTTGCGGGGCTCGGATCAGGTTCTGTTACCCAGAATCCATTGCAAACCTCAAAATTTGGCTAAAAAAACACATGTTCCTCATATTTCTGTGGCAGAAAGTTCTGGAATCTGAGAGGAGCCACAAATTTCCTTCCACCCAGCATTCCCCCAAGTCTCCTGATAAGAATGATACCTCACTTGTGTGGGTAGGCCTAGCGCCCGCGACAGGAAACGCCCCAAAGGGCAACGTGGACACATCCAAATTTTTGGAAGAAAACAGAGTGTTTTTTGCGAAGTGCCTACCTGTAGATTTTGGCCTCTAGCTCAGCCGGCACCTAGGGAAACCTACGAAACCTGTGCATTTCTGAAAGCTAAAGACCTAGGGGAATCCAAGATGGGGTGACGTGCTGGGCTCGGACCAGGTTCTGTTACCCAGAATCCTTTGCAAACTTCAAATTTGGCTAAAGAAACACATGTTCCTCACATTTCTGTGGCAGAAAGTTCTGGAATCTGAGAGGAGCCACAAATTTCCTTCCACCCAGCGTTCCCCCAAGTCTCCCGATAAAAATGATACCTCACTTGTGGGGGGAGGCCTAGCGCCCGCGACAGGAAACGCCCCAAAGCGCAACGTGGACACATCCAAATTTTTGGAAGAAAACAGAGGTGTTTTTTGCGAAGTGCCTACCTGTAGATTTTGGCCTCTAGCTCAGCCGGGCACCTAGGGGAAAGCTACCAAACCTGTGCATTTCTGAAAACTAGAGACCTAGGGGAATCCAAGATGGGGTGACTTGCGGGGCTCGGATCAGGTTCTGTTACCCAGAATCCATTGCAAACCTCAAAATTTGGCTAAAAAAACACATGTTCCTCACATTTGTGTGGCAGAAAGTTCTGGAAAACGTTCTGG